>NW_024882176.1:0-146382 GCF_019059575.1 Amphibalanus amphitrite
TTTTGAAATCTGATTGTATTTTTGGACTTGGGAGGTCCATTTGCTCCCTATAGAAGCTAATATTGCTGCATATTCCCATTGAGGTGACAAGAATTAGCAAAATAGTGGTTCGGGCGCTTTTCAAAAATAGTACCGGACGCTGTTCCTCTTGTGACGTCATAGCTCCGTGACCTGACCTGACCCGGTCAAGTTTCTTATACCATATGATAGCCAATACTTGCCCCAACATGCATGGGAAGTTTCATCACGATCCATCAACCGATGTCCGTACCACCGGCAGGAAACCTCGGGCGTTGGCACTCAGTTTGTGAAAATCCGGCCGGAGGCTGTTCCCTTTGTGACGTCATAACTCCGTGACCTGACATGACCCGGTCAAATTTTTTTTTATCAAAAGATGCGCAAGGTTTGCCCCATAAGGTACCCAAAATTTGGCGGCGCTGCGCGCCGCCGTTTTTGCACTATTTTCGAAAAACCTCAGGGGGGGGTTGCACCAACCCCCCCTACATGGGCGAGGGTTAATAAATGGAGGATGATGACATTTTCATTTTTTATATGATCATCGAAAGAACATGCGTACCATCGGCATGTTGAAAACAAAGCACGTTGTCATTAAATGACAACATGCTTTGGAGTCTGAACATGTCAAATTTCACCGTTATCTGGGCAATGATTGGGCATGCCCAATTTGTAATTGCTTGGGCAATGCTTGGGCATGCCCAATTTGTAATTGTTTGGGCATGCCCAATGAGATTTGCAGTTAGATCGGGCATGCCACAGCATAGCCCGATTGGGGCCACATTACACACGTAGGTAGAACCCCAGCCAACGTTTTTCGTGGGCACAGTGCGGGCAAAGTGGGCAGGAGTCGGGCGCAGCCCAACTTAGCCCCAGTTAGTTTTTTTCGTCAGACATAGCAATTTATTTATTTATTTATTTATTTATTGAACGTCTTTGGACCATCCACAGGAGCCGTGGCTATTCTCAGTCCAGTGTCACAATCGCTGAACAGTAGTAAAAGTGGGTAAAAAGGTACATGCATTCACATACACACATAAAACGCATAATAAAAGAAAAAGAGAAACATCACAGCGCAAGTTACAAGTTTCACAAGCGGTAGGTAAATAAGCCTCACAGACGATAGGTAACTATACCGGAACAGCACCTACTCGTACTCTCTCTTGAGGTAAAGACGCAAGTTCTTTTTGAAGGCATCATGCTTGAGGGCAGTCAGCTCCACCGGCAAACCGTTGTAAAGCTGCGGTGCCCGGTACGCAAACTGGCGTCTACCTGCCTCCGATCGGATGCGAGGTAGGTAAAAACTGTTGTCCTGTCGCGTTTGTCGTGTACGTAAATTCGAGCTTTTGATAAAAAGTGAGGCAAGTGGAGCCGGTTCTCCCCACCGGAGTGTTCGGTGGACTAGAGAAAGTGTGTGGTAATCCGACAGCTGTGTAGATGTAAACCAGTCAGGACCTTTCAAAATATCCGAAATATGGTCAAATTTGCGTCTCCCAGCAACCACTCTCGCGCAAAAGTGAATAATCTTTTGGAGTTGCCTATGATTTTTGCCAGTACAATTACCGAACACAGTTATACAGTACCTAACGTGAGAAAGTACTAGACCGTGCACAACTGTTGGTATCACCCTCTGAGGGAGGTAATGCCGGATATGGCTGAGGGCAATCAACATTCCGAAGCACTTACGCACGACATGTGCCACGTGTTCGTCCCATGACAGAGTAGGGTCGAATATCACGCCGAGGTTTCTCACACTCCGTTCCGGGCGTAGAGTCTCGCCACGGAAACGCACCTCGATCGTGGGGACACTGCGGAGGTTCGGCCTGCTGCCAAATACCATTAGTTGGGTTTTCGAGGCATTCACCTTCAGGGCATTAGCCCTGAACCACACGTCCAAAGACGTGAGGGAGCTCTCCATGCGCCCTACCAGAGCCGCAATGTCATCCTTACCGCCGGACACAAGCACTTGCGTGTCATCGGCGTATTGGACGACATGGGCATCAGGCGCGCAGAGGCTCAGGTCATTGGCGAACACTGTGTACAACAATGGCCCGAGGGCAGACCCCTGGTACACCCCCACACTGTTTCGCAGCGGTCGCGAGAGGCACCTTCGACCAGAAACAGGGTCAGTGATGGAAACACTCTGTGTGTGGTTTGATAGGTAAGAGCGGAACCATTCAGCGTCAACTCCATGCTGCTCTAGTTTGGTCAATAGTTTGGAATGGTCGATAACGTCAAAACATTTACTTAAATCTATCAGACAGAGTAGAGTAAGATCACCTCTGTCTGTCGCAGATAAAATATGGTCGGATACGCTGAGCAATGCAGTTTCTGTTGAGTGTCGTGGCCTAAAACCGTGTTGAGCTGAAGCTAAGAGATGATTGGATGACAAATAAGCATAGAGTTGACGCCGAACGACCTTCTCGACGATTTTGGACATGACGGGGACTAAGGAAATAGGTCTGAAGTTGGCTGGGTTGGAACAAGGACCGGATTTGTGAATAGGATGGATTATGGAGTGTTTCCACGCCTCTGGGAAAGCACAGTTTGACAGACAGGTATTCACGATGTTCAGCAACGGCACTCCAATCGCGTCGAAACATAGCTTGATGGTGCGTATGCATAAACCATCCATGCCACAGGCCGAAGTGTTACGCATTCCGACAATCGTGCGTCTGAGTGTGTCGTAATCGATGGTACCAACAGTAAAACCGCACGAGCCAACACGCGGGACACGGCATATATCGTCTGCGGAGGTCACACCCGACTCGGCAAGCTCCCTAGCAACGTTAGGCCCGACGCCGACAAAATACTCGTTTAACGCATCAGCGCTGGCTGTCGGCGTAGCACGCACGCCCTTGCTATTGCCGATGACTTGCCTAATATTTCGGTACACAGAAGTCGGGCCCTGTTCCACTATGCGCTGCCCTAAGTTTTCTCGCACATCCCGGCGTATGGCGGATTTCACGGCGCGGTTCAGCGATCGGTACTCAGCCGCGCTGCCGCTGTCACCGCCCCGCCGGGCCTCACGGGCCGCGCGCCGCCGACACATCAACTCACGCGTGGCCTCTGTCACATGTGGGGCGTCTGGGTTTCGAATGGTAACTCTCTTCATCGGTGCAAAACGGTCGAGAATAGGTAAGAAAATGTCCAGGAAGCGCTGCCACTGGTCGGAACAGCGGCCTTCGCGGTAAACGGCCTGCCAGTCTGCCCGATGTAGGCTGGCATGCAACTCCGTTACGTTCACCCGGTTTAGCGGCCGGCAGTTCATAACCGCGGGCTTCGCACGAGGGCGAGGGATGGTAAGCGCCGCGACAACATACTTATGCGGGCTGATGTCGCACACCCTAGTGCCGCTCTTCCTAATAATGTCGCGATCATTCACGATAATCACGTCCAGCAAGGATCCTGTAGCATATGTTGGCTCGGCAATTAGTTGCGACATAGAGTAAATGCTAATAAAGTTCACAAGTGTTTGCCGAGATGAATCGGAGCTGTCCGCTAGGATATTACAGTTCAAGTCACCGTTTATGACTACTTTGGAACCGGGGAATTTAATCATCACATGCTGCAGTTGCGTTTCCAAAGTTTCGAAATCAGCTTCTAGAGCCGCCACAGTCCGTCTCGGAGGCCGATACACCGCTGCCAAAACAAACTGGTGGCCGCGCCGACCCGACCCGACACTCAGCCACAGTGACTCCATCTTGCTGGACGGGTTGGCTGCCGGCGGGACCGTAATAACGGAGGCGTCAAAGCAAGGGCTTTGTGTGGGCATGGCGAACATGGACTGACTGCGGGCTGTGCCCACGAGGGCCCCGTATGGGCATGACGAACGTGGGCAGAGGGTGGGCTCAGCCCATGCAGTTTTTTACGGGCAATGCGCGGGCTGCCCGATGAAAGTTCCGTCACGGGCGTTGTGTGGGCTGACTGCGGGTTCGTCGGACAAGCCGGACAAAGCATCCCGCGCGGATATAGTGGTGGAATTAAAAAATAAGATGTGAAATGGTGGTTTCAAGAATAATTAGCTGAATTCTCCCTTAAAATGATATTATGTCACCGAGCAGTGCGTTTTTTTATTTTTGTGAATTGTTTTTATTCATAGCTGAAATATTTGTTTTTCATTTTTGTATAAAATTAAAATTAAATATCGAAAATTGCTATCAAAAATCTTCATCATGAATTTATATAGTCAGTTTCAATCAATTCATTTTTATTTTATTATTTTATTACACTTACATTATTATTTTGCGCATAGGCGGCGGAACGATTTGAGACAAGGGGGGGGGGGGGCACCAGCTCCAAGAGCCAAACCTAGGGTACCCCCAAATCCTGTTTTCTCATCGGATTTAGGCCACTTATTTTTCGTCACAGCCCTGACACGATGATTTTTTTTATTTTTTACAAAACGAAAATGGCAGTTCACCCCCGTATGTGTGGTTAACTTAACCCTCGCCAGCACAGGGGGGAGGGGGGTTGATGCACCCCCCTAAGGTTTTTCGCGAATAACTCGCGTAAAAAGCGGCCGATCGCGACGAAACTTTCAGTACCCTCGCATTGATCAATTTTACACCTACCCTGAAAATGTCATGACCCTGACCACCCCTGACCCAAATGACCTTTGACCTGTGACCTCTTTTCTGAGACCATGTTTGGCCGGAATCGCGATTCGGCGTATGTCGGCTCGCATTAGCCGCGCGTTTGCAAGCTTTTCGTGGTTTCAAACGTTCAAACATGTGATTTGATGTTGCTCCCATGCATTAGGGTGGATGTCAAGGTCACCAGAAGGTCAGGTCAGGTCATTGACCTTTGGTGACCTCGGTTCACTTTTTCGAGTTTTACATGTTTCTAGGCTAGTTTTTGGAGCTGAATTCGAGTTTAGCAACCATTTGGAACATTTACGAAGTAGTTTTGGTGCCTTCGTAACATGTTACGAAGCTGTCAGAGGCGGATGACAGGTACTACGAATACCCGTCACGACCCCTACCGGTTAACCTGACCTGACCTGACCCGACCTGGTCTAAACGCTTCACGACATCATCTATGATCAAAACTAACACGATATTCGTGACCAGCACCCCGGAAAACTCCTTAGCAGCCACACTTTACGACTTTCTAACAGGTCCCGATATTCCCGATTTATGGGTCATTGACCTGACCTGGAAGGTCAACCGATGACCAAGGATCTTAAAATTGGGTATCATTGGCTTCCTCTTGTGACGGGCAACACGCTCGTTTTTTTCTGCGAAGCTCTAGCTCCATCAGGGGCCAAACGCGAGGGGGGTCGTTCCAACCCCCCCCCCCCTTGTGCCGTCGAAGGACTCAAAATGGCCTGTGCCGGCGAGGGTTAAGCTGATCCTCAAGTACCTATGTGCTTGTCTCTTCCTTATTGTCGTTTGATAAATTCCATTTATCCTACATGTATCAAATTCCCAAGAAGCCATCGCAGTACTAATCAGTGGCGAATCCCAGGGGGGAGGTCACATGGGTCATGACTTAGGGCCTGGGGTCACCACATGCCTGCCAGGAGCACCACAGGCCTGACAGCCGGCAGGGGCACCACAGGCCCGCCAGGGGTATCACAGGCCTAGCAGGGGCATCACGGGCCTGTCAGTGGCACCACAGGCCTGTCAAGAGCACCATCGGCCTAGCAAAAGCACTACAGGTCTTCCGGGGGCACCACAGACCTACCAGGGGCACCAGAGGCCTGCCAGGGGCACTATTGGCTTCGCAGGGGAACCACCGGCCTCGCAAGGGCACCATAGACCTGTCAAGGGCACCACAAGCCTGTCGTTGACACTTTAGGATTGTCAGGGGCACCACAAACCTGTCAAGGGCACCTGCGTTCTAACAGGGGCACCACAGGCTCGCCAGGGGCACCACAGACCTGCCAAGGCCCAGGGACATCACAGGCCTAGCAAGGACACCACAGGCCTGTCAGGGGCATCACGGGCCGGTCAGGGACCATGGGCACCTAAGTCATGTCAGGGCCCACCGTAGGCTTGTCAGGGGGCAGGGTAGGTAGGTACCACAGTCTTTCCAGGGGCACCAGCGGCCTAACAGGGGCACCAGTCATCACATGACTAACCAAAAATAAGGAAAATAAAAAACTGAAAATAGGGCACCACCAAAATTAAGTGGCCGAAATCCGTTGAGGTTTTAATTTTGGGAATAGGTAGGGGCACCACTTCGATTCTGATGACCCTACCCTTGGAGTTTTCCCGAATCCGCCACTGGTACTAATACATCAAATTTAAGGGGGGCACCTTGCTATTGGTGCCCCCCTTGCAGAATTCAAGGGGGCACGGTGCCCCGGTGCCCCCCCCGTTCCGCCGCCTATGATTTTGCGAACAGACGCCGTCGCCACCAATGCACCACTACCGGTCCGCCATTTCCGCCATTTTTCATTGAGGTCAGCGTAGCGGGCGGAGCACGCGAACTTCGTTAGGGAAGGTTGGGTTTAATAGTGCTATATATACCGTGGGTTGAAGCTTGGTTGTATTTAGACAAGGTAAGGTTCCATCTATGTCTAATGCTTAAGATGATTTGATCAATTTTGATCACAATCCACTGGTGGGATTCAGGGTGGGTCAGGGTAGGGGAGAGTCGTCTAGCGCGCCCCGGTTAAGGTTTGATTCCACACCACCAGCACAATGAGAGTGCGTCTAGCGGCTGGTAGGGACAATTATGAGACAGTGCTTGCGCGCTTTATACAAACTGAATTATCGCAAGACGTCTATCAATTCAGCAGCAACGAATATCAGCCTCACAGCAGCATATTCCGGGGTGTTTCGATTTGGCTGAGAATCGGTATACAGGGCCTCCTCGATGCGCTGATTCCGAAAATGTACCTCTTTGGGGTGGTATTTTGCACCGTTAACGAGTTAACGGCCAGTTAACATTTTAACGGGAAACGGCGGGGTCTTTCGAATTGGCTGAAAATCGGTATACAGGGCCTCCTCGATGCGCTGATTCCGAAAATGTACGTCTTTGGGGTGGTATTTTGCACCGTTAACGAGTTAACGGCCATTTAACATTTTAACGGGAAACAGCGGGGTCTTTCGAATTGGCTGAAAATCGGTGTCCAGGGCCTTCTCGATGCGCTGATTCCGAAAATGTACCTCTTTGGGGTGGTATTTTGCACCGTTAACGAGTTAACGACCAATTAACACTTAAACGGGAAACGGCGGGGTCTTTCGATTTCGCTGAAAATCGGTATACCGGGCCTCCTCGATGCGCTGATTCCGAAAATGTACCTCTTTGGGGTGGTATTTTGCACCGTTAACGAGTTAACGGCCATTTAACATTTTAACGGGAAACGGCGGGGTCTTTCGATTTGGCTGAAAATCGGTCTACCGGGCCTCCTCGATGCGCTGATTTCGAAAATGTATCTCTTTGAGGTGGTATTTCGCATCGTTAACGAGTTAACGATCCGTTAACATTTCAGCAGCATATCAATCGATTTCAGCAGCAAATTTTCGGGGTCTTTCGATTTGGCTTAAAATCGGTGTACAGGGTCTCCTTGATGCGCTGATTCCGAAAATGTACCTCTTTGGGGTGGTATTTTGCACCGTTAACGAGTTAACGACCAATTAGCATTTTAACGGGAATCGGCGTGGTCTTTCGATTTGGCTCAAAATCGGTATACAGGGCCTCCTCGATGCGCTGATTCCGAAAATGTACCTCTTTTGGGTGGTATTTTGCACCGTTAACGAGTTAACGGCTATTTAACATTTTAACGGGAAACGGCGAGGAGGCCCTGTATATCGGTTTTCAGCCAAATTGAAAGACCCCGCCGTTTCCCGTTAAAATGTTTATTGCACTCGTTAACGGTGCAAAATACCACCTCAAAGAGGCACATTTTCGGTATCAGCGCATCGAGGAGGCCCTGTATACCGAATTTCAGCCAAATCGAGACCCCGCCGTTTCCCGTTAAAATGTTAACTGGCCGTTAACTCGTTAAGGGTGCAAAATACCACCCCAAAGAGGTACATTTTCGGAATCAGCGCATCGAGGAGGCCCTGTATACCGATTTTCAGCCAAATCGAAAGACCCCGCCGTTTCCCGTTAAAATGTTAAATGGCCGTTAACTCGTTAACGGTGCAAAATACCACCCCAAAGAGGCACATTTTCGAAATCAGCGCATCGAGGAGGCCCTGTATACCGATTTTCAGCGAAATCGAAAGACCCCGCCGTTTCCCGTTAAAATGTTATTTGGTCGTTAACTCGTTAACGGTGCAAAATACCACCCGAAATAGGCACATTTTCGGAATTAGCGCATCGAGGAGGCCCTGTATACCGATTTTCAGCCAAATCGAAAGACCCCGCTGTTTCCCGTTAAAATGTTAAATGGCCGATAACTCGTTAACGGTGCAAAATACCACCCCAGAGAGGTACATTTTCGGAATCAGCGCATCAAGGAGGCCCGGTATACCGATTTTCAGCCAAATCGAAAGACCCCGCCGTTTCCCGTTAAAATGTTAAATGGCCGTTAACTCGTTAACGGTGCAAAATACCACCCCAAAGAGGTACATTTTCGGAATCAGCGCATCGAGGAGGCCCTGTATACCGATTTTCAGCCAAATCGAAAGACCCCGCCGTTTCCCGTTAAAATGTTAAATGGCCGTTAACTCGTTAACGGTGCAAAATACCAGCCCAAAGAGGTACATTTTCGGAATCAGCGCATCGAGCAGGCCCTGTATACCGATTTTCAGCCAAATCGAAAGACTCCAAAAATTTGCTGCTGAAATCGATATATGCTGCTGAAATGTTAACGGTTCGTTAACTCGTTAACGGTGCAAAATACCACCCCAAAGAGGCACATTTTCGGAATCAGCGCATCGAGGAGGCCCTGTGTACCGATTTTCAGCCAAATCGAAAGACCCCGCCGTTTCCCGTTTAAATGTTAAATGGCCGTTAACTCGTTAACGGTGCAAAATACCACCCCAAAAAGGTACATTTTCGGAATCAGCGCATCGAGGAGGCCCTGGATACCCATTTTCAGCCAAATCGAAAGACCCCGCCGTTTCCCGTTAAAATGTTAACTGGCCGTTAACTCGTAAACGGTGCAAACTACCACCCCAAAGACGTACATTTTCGGAATCAGCGCATCGAGGAGGCCCTGTATACCGATTTTCAGCCAAATCGAAAGACCCCGCTGTTTCCCGTTAAAATGTTAAATGGCCGATAACTCGTTAACGGTGCAAAATACCACCCCAGAGAGGTACATTTTCGGAATCAGCGCATCGAGGAGGCCCTGTATACCGATTTTCAGCCAAATCGAAAGACCCCGAAATATGCTGCTGTGAGGCTGATATTCGTTGCTGCTGAATTGATAGACGTTATCGCAAGGCTACTAAATCAAATTGTATATGCGCGTTGGTATCTTCGGTCTTTGTTATTGTTTGGGCTGGCTGTGGCTGCCGACAGGTGTGCGTTTGTTATTTATTTTTGTTTTCGGCAGGAAGAGACATCTCATAATTTTGAAAAGATAACTTTTGCTATTGACACACGCTCAGAAGATTGATTGAAAATGTGACGAGATGAAAATATTCAAAGATCACTGAAGTGATCTGAAGAATCTGAGATACTGAAGTGAAAGTAGCAAGAGGTCGTTGTCCCAAATATAAATTGAAATAGATAGGTATGGAAGTGCATCTATATAAATCATATCGCCAATGAATGAATACCAACTGAGTTTATTGGTGGTTTATTGGTTTCCCAAATCCCAGATGGATCATTGTAGACAGTGTTTGATTGAATCAGAATGCAAACTTCCTGCTGGATTTACCATGTTCTGTTATGTTCACATAATAATGCAGTATGTGTAACTGGTTAATCTTCAGTATAAAATGTTATTAATATTTGCAGCCATGTGTTTTGTCAGATTAATCGGAAATCAAAGTTTGACTTGCATGCTGAGTGGCGTGCTTTGGGCACCAAGTTTGATGTTGTGCCCATACTCATAATGATAACTTATTTCTATATTTAGTTATTAAAACATCATCTAAAATGGAAGTGTAATATTATTATTCAATATCAATATTAAATGTCAATATTCTACGATTAAAGCAAGAACATAGTGACCTACCTTCTGATGTTTGTGAGATGTACCTAATTGAATATCAATATGAAGGGGATAGCTTGTATTTCCTGGTCTAATGTGTGCCGTCGAAGGTCCTGCTTCAATCAATGATAGTGCCTACTTACCTGTCATGCATTGAAAATGGTGCAGTTAACCAATGAATGAATTTCAGTTTTACATGTGGTGTGTGCAGCATCCAGCCAGCAGGAAATGCATTTCATCTAAAACTGAACACTCCTTCCAGGCTCCAAAAATTGATTGTCATAATAATCTTTGTTATTTTTATGCCAAAACCAATGAATGAATTTCAGTTTTACATGTGGTGTGTGCAGCTTCCAGCCAGCAGGAAATGCATTTCAAAATGAGCTATGGTTTGACTTCATTCAGACTCCATTACACTTCCATAACATATCATGAGTCATGAAGAGAACAACATTATTCATTATTACGAAATATGAATGCTTTTATTCATCTTGCCAGGGTCCAAGCATGCACATATTTACTATCAATGCACATGACAGAACAGATAACATCAGCTGGTCAAACACATGATACCACACGTATCAGTAGTCTACTGTTCTTTGAAAATAAGCATATCCATGAACACCTTGATAAACTGCTTCGCAAACCCAGTAAGTACTTGTGGTTGAGTTGACAAAGGTGCTTGCAGAATCATAACCAAACTACTGTAACAATAAAAATCACTGCTTTCTCGCTTTTTTCCATTTCAACTCGGATCTTCGGTTACAATCATCTCTGGAATACCTGTTTATCACACATTTCAATCCATCTTCTGATGAAAACAAAAACTAAAATAACCAACGCTCACTCACTCGGCACTCCTCATCTCAATCTTTTAATATCTCAATCTCATCACATTTTCCACCAATTTTCTGAGTGTGTCAATATCAAAAAGGTAATCTCTTCGCAATTGTGAGTTGTCTCTTCCTGTCGAAAACAAAAATAAATAGCAAACGCACACCTGTCGGCAGCCAGCCAGCCCAAACAATAACAAAGACCGAGGATACCAATACGCAAATACATTTTGATTTAGTAGCCTTGCGATAATTCAGTTTGTATATGGCGCGCAACCACTGTCTCATAATTGTCCCTACCAGCCGCTAGACGCACTCGCACAATGATCATGTTTCCACCCATTTTTTTTTTTTGCCAATGCGTTATTTTACTTCTTAATCATTTGGCGTTCATTTCCAGGTGGAGCAACTCAGCGCGTGTTGCACCATGGCCTGATCGGACCTGGAGCGGAACGTCCGTTCTGTAATGCGCGGCACTGTGTCGGCCGATCTGTCCGAGCACCTTTCCCCGAAAGGGAAGAATGGGAAGAGGGCTATAGCGGAAACCGTCCTCTTCGACGTTATCTGCGGTGAGTGTCAGTGATGCTTGTGTGTGCGTGTATTTGCGTGCATGTTTGCTTTTGCTATCGATGTTTTGCTTTTCGTTTGCCATTCATCGGAGCGCTTTTTTCTTTTTTCACGTGTCTGTTAAATGCAGTATATTCTTTTCTGATGTATCGGTGTGCTTTGTACACCCTCCCATATCCCTCCCTTGTTCACACAAGATAATGACGCAGTTTGGGTGGCTTTTCTGGCAGAGACACTGAGACGCTGCGGTGGCGCCAACCGAGACGCCGTCGGGAGGTGCGTGGGCCTCTGGCTCTCCGGCAGCCGGGATCGGAACGGCAAGCGTCTCCGAAGGCTCTCAAAAACCAAGGAGGCAGCTGGCCCGTCAGTGGCAGGCCAGGCCCCGACCGACCGACCTCCACTGCAGCCGGTGGAGAACCTCGAGACGCTGGAGGTCCGGCAGCCTGACTTCGAAACCCGCCAGGCTGAAGCCGAAGAGGCTGAAGCCGAAGAGGCTGAAGCCGAAGAGGCTGAACTCCCCATGGAGCAATGGTAGCTGGAGGATACCAGCGCGGCGGTGTATAGGTATACGTATAGTCAAGTGTTGAGCAATACATTACAATGTCAGAACGAACTGTTTGAGCAAATGATTCGAGGCGCAAGCTCGCGGTCAAACGACCGCCACTGATCGGGGGTGGGGGGGGGGAGGTGGCTGGAACCGCCACTGCCAGGTTGGGCTTAGCGACGTGCAGCCCATATGGGGCCCGGTACGTTTAAGGGTGGGCTAGCCCACGTGGGCATGCCCGCATAGGGCCACAGTTGAGAGCCATTATGAATTCCTATAAGCAATAAGGGCAACATCCGGGCATGCCCGCACAAAAATGCGGGCTCGGCCACATTGGGCCCACAGTTATTCAATGCGGTACGAAGGTTGACGCTACTAGGGCTGAGCATGGGCAGCCCGCGTTACCCGGCTGCCGGTGCCCGCATGGGGCCACACCTGCGGTGGCTCAAAAGAGCAAGGTGCAGCGCGGGCATAACCCACCTTAGCCCGCACACGTCGGTGGATGGCGGGCGCAATGCGGGCAGCCCGCGCAATGGAAACGCGAGAGCCCGCGTGGGGCCACACTTGCGGTGGCTTGAAGTGGCATGGCGCAACGCGGGCATAGCCTACACAGTGCGTCAGAACGTGGGCTGAATGCGGGCATGCCAGCTAGGGCCCCGTGGTGGCTGAAGTACGTTTTTGGTTGGCGTTTTTGTGTCATACGCCGAGCAGAAACGTACTTAGAGGTTGGGCTAGCCCAAGGTGTTTCTGTGGGCTTGCCCGAGGTTTGCCAGCGTGGGCCCCGCATATTATTGTTGGCTGGGACGATCATAGACAGATCGGGCTGTGGTTGGGCAAGTCCGCACTGCCCGTTAGACCTGGCCCAATCGGGGCCCACGCAGGGCCCAAGCAGTCAAAACTGGGTGGGACCCGCTCGGGCCCTGCGCGGGCCCACACTATCCATGTCCAGCAGAGGTTGGGAAAGCCCATGCTGGCCGTTGAGCGGGGCCCGATTGGGGCCCATGCAGGGCCCAAGCAGACAAAACTGAGTGGGCCCCGCTCGGGCCCTGCGTGGGCCCCACCATTCACGCCCAGCAGTGGTCGGGCTTGCCCGCTCGGGGCCCGGCCGGTTTTTTGTTGGGCGTTGCTCGGCGGTCTGTACACCGACCAAAGCCCAAGAAAAAACTGAGCAGTGCCCAAGAAGTCAAAGTTGGGCCTGCCCAAGCAAAGACTGATTGGGGCCCGAGTGGGCATTGCTGACTGGGTTCCTATTTATTTTGCCGAATATTTGGCTGCGCTAACTGCGTTGTGTCGGCCAATGACAGGCTGGTTAACTGTTTGACATGTGATGTTGGCATGTGTATCAGCTCCAATAAAGATTCTCGGCTCCGCCGCCGCCTTGTCTAGAATAAGTCTTTTCTAACCAAAAACAAACAAACAAAAAACGCCGTGCTTGTCTGGAGCAGTTCTGGCAGGTGTGGAAGCGTATGTGCGTAACCTCTCTGCTGCCGTTCCCCGATTTAGTTCCCGAGGTGGTTTGCGGGTAGGATCGGTGGTGATGATCCAAAAGGACAACCAGTCCCGTCTGAGGTGGCCTTGGGGAGTGGTAGAGCGGATGCATCCGGGTAGGGACGGTGTTGTGAGAAGTGTAGATGTGCGCACCGGTAAGGGCAGTTACACGTGTGCTATTCAGCGTCTGCACAATCTTGAGGTAGTCGATGACAGCTCTGATGGCGTCCCTCCGCCCTGTGGCGGTTCCCGTGCGCCTCCATGCGGTGCCGGCGCGGCGTTTGATGTGCCAGGTGGTGTCTGTGATGGTGTTGAGGCTCCATCTGTTGGTCCGGCTGGTGATGACCCAAGTGCGAGGGAGCCCGAGGTTCGTACTCGATCGGGTCGCGTGTCTCGGCGCCCGCGGAGATATTATTTAAATTAATGGCTTGTGTTTGTTTGCGCCATGCGGTGTATTGTTTGATATTTGTTAGTATCATGGTGTTGAGTGCTCTCTGTTGCTGAGAGGCTCTCAAGGTGGGGAGTGTTGGATATTTAGCGTATGCCGTAGATACCCTCTGCCTCTGTAGAGTAGGTGGCGCTGGTTTGTAACACTTTTTTCGCAAACCTTGACGTTGATGTCGGGTCACGGGTGTGGCACGTGCCTTTCCCTACACAACTCAACTGGATTATGAACTTGATTCTGGGATCGTGATTGCCTTGCAATGCAAATGTGTCAGTGTGGCAATACAAGTCAAGTGAGACTTGAGACTATATATGGCCTTGCTTGAGAGTGTGAAAGTTTAACCGGACTGAAGTCGTTAAGTATCACAATCCACCAAGTTTAAGACCTCTATGACAAACACTGCAGGCTGGACATGATTGCAAACTTTTTTAGGTTTGGTCAGTTAACTTGACCTGGTGACCTGACCTGACATAACCTGGGGTAAAAAATTTCACACATTGTCCCAAATTGATGTACAAAAGGCTACTCCAAGCGGCGCGGCGCGTAGCGCCGCGGATTTTTATTCACACGCAAAAAAACGCAACAGGGTGGTAACATATGCCCCCCCCCCACTGGGGCGAAGGTTAAACTTTGGGCTCTAAATTCTGCCATAGAACTGGAATTGCGCAATCGGAGGGCAGAAGACAGGGTCACTGCAACAAGCTTTGCTTAGTATTGGCTCTGTCCTTGTGAACCCTTCCTATCTAAGGGTTCAAACTATATTTATAAAAAAGATGTGAAATCAGGTCATATAATGTCAGGTGATATGCTTTTTATTATCACTTGGGGTCCGCAACGAAAGCAAAAGTTATCGGTCCTTAAAGTAAATAAATACCCCCGGATTACCCACACCTGTACTCCCGACTGCTGACACTAGTCACTAAGCATTAACCCATGCATGACTGGGGTATTTTCGATAACGCGAGTGACTGAGGGGGGGAGCTCTCCACTTCCTGAGCCCCCCCCCCCTATCTCCGAAACTACTGGGCTAATCGTCAAAATTCAAACGGCGTCTGATAGCCCTGGAAAAACTGTCGATCGGAACCTATTTTCATTGACCTCGATGTCACCGATGACGTCACAGGTCAGGTCAAATTAAAATCATCAGCATTTTTGCTTGTTTACAATTTAGGCTCTGGCCGCCGGCTGATAAGTCCGATCAGGCTCATTTTTGGTTTATGCACTCCTTGACATAGGTATGCCTTAGATACCCTAAGGGTACCAAACATTTACTTCGAAATTTTCAGGTCAAGGCCAGGTCATCCTAGGTCACGAAAATTGTATATCCTGCATCAGTCACGTGACGCATGTTTTATGGTCCATTTTACACGTAGATTTCAAAAATAATGTCGGCTGTGTCATTTGAGGTCATTTTTAGCAGAATTTACCGGGGGTCAGGTCAATTTCAGGTCAGAAAAGGTCAAATTTTGAAAATGAGATTTTCAAGAAAAAAGATGCCTATCAGATGCAGTTTGAGCACAGAAACACGATGGTGCCATTTATATTGATGTACGATGTAAAAAACGTACTGAAAACTGGTTTTGAAAAATATATAATTGCAAAGTTTTGACAATAATGCAAATAACTTGGCTATTTTTGAAGATATTGGGCTAAAACTTGCTAAAGTAGTTCATCAGTGTGTGTTCTATCAGTGATAGACTAACACATATATTCCGGTTTTTGCGAGGAATCAAAAAAACTTTTTGAAAAAATAAAAAAATATATTTTTTGTAATTGTAAAACATATTTTTCAAATTTTTCAAAAATTCGAGATAGCAGTTTGATAGCTACGTGTATTTGTAGTCCATTGATGCAAAGAAATTGGATCTAGCTTTAAAACTAAGCTCTTGAGAGCGTTTGCCGTAATTCAATATTTTGCATCAAAATCGGCCGACATGACGTCACTCTGACGTCATTTTCGGCCAAATTATTGTAGCTAGAAAGTTGAAATTTTTACACAAGGTGTCAAATTGATGCCGCTGAGGGTACTGCACGTTTCGTGTAGATCTGTGAAACAGTTTAGAAGATATTGCCGCAAACGGGAGGGGGCTCTGTAGAGCCCCCCCCCGTCATGCGCGGGTTAAGCATTACACCCAAAACATGCTACCTATTAAAAATAAAATAAAAGCAAAATTCAGTATAGCAACTGCTTTATTGTACTCACCAAAAACCATGACATGTTGACCTCCCAGGCAGCCAATGTCAGAGTGATCCAGTGCTTGTCAAATGTCCTGTTTGTATTTGGCTGAGTAAATTTTGTTGAGTCTTGTAAATTGCTGCGAAGAAAGAACATGGCACAATCACTTATACTGGCCGGTGTTTCACGGATGCTCGCTGGGTTACCATGGAAACATCAACAAACTCAAACGCTCGTAACACTGAAAGGTCAAGCCAAATTTGTCTCAAACACCGCACCAACAGCAGCACGCGCCGTGAAACACAGCGCCCTGGTAGTTCGAGGACTTAACCCGGCAGTTGCTGGGGTATTTCGCCACCCACCGTTTGCTGGGGGGGGGGGGGGCGTTAAACGCCCCCAGCCGATAACTCGAGAACCAATAGGCGCAGCGAAACGCACGATGCGGCAAACGAAAGAACGCGACGAGACGCTTCAGATGAGTACTTTTAAATTGAATTTTGAGGTCACAGGTCAGGTCAAGGTCAGGTCAAACACCTGAAATCGGGCTTTCAGTAGCATGGACTTCAGGACTTCGCAATGGGCGCCTCTCGTCATAAACTCTGTCAAAACGGTGCACAATCCATCATATAAGGCCTACAAGAGTGTCAGCTCCATGTAGGGGTCAGTCAAGCATAGGTCAGGGTCAAGGTCAGGTCAACCGGGCAGGCACATATCCCCGAAAATCAAAACTAATATTCGCAGCCTGTGACACATGTTTTATGGGTAATTTGGGGCGTGGAACACGATGGTGACATTCATTTTACCATATGTGTACGTGTTTGGCTAAAAAAGTTCAATTTAAGAAATGCATGTATCATGGTCGTGAAGTAGTCACGAGAAATTGCCAAGATGCAGTTCAAGATTTTGGAAAATGCGGAACGATAATCAACAATCGAAGATAGCCATTTGATTGTTCATGGTATTAGCAGTCCAGTGGCGTTTACGGCATGTCTGTATGTCTATTCTGTGATTTTATATGATTTTTTGAACATATGCCGTTTTTGGTCGAAAATTCAGAAATCATGACGTCACTAAAACCTCGATATCTCAAAAATTTTCCGACCGATTTTTTTGAAACTTTGTCACAATAAACTTCATTCAATTTCCTACAGGTACCCAAAATTTGGCGCGCCTGCGGCGCGCCGTTTTTATGCTATGGCCCGGCGAAAAAAGTGGGGGCGTTTAACGCCCCCCCCCCCCCCAGCAACTCGCGGGTTAAATCAGCCCTCAACTGTCCCTTGGATGTTTGGTTTGGGTTCAACAACACCATATCCGGTGGACCAAGGTGCTAACCAAACTCTCACCCTGTTCCAAGCGGTCAGGGCCCTGTTTCACCGGAGCGATAGCAGCACGCTGCTATCAAATTGCGCGAGCTGACATAATGTGATGACGTCACACTAATGACGTTCCGTGTAATCCGTCAGCTTTTTCATTTTGGAACAGAGTTTCTGTCTCGTTGAATGCGTTTGATAGATTTGTTTGATCGCACCCCCGTGAAGATGTTAGCACTGCAGGGCTGCGAAGTCGATGGATTTTCGGCGACTCCGACTCCGACTCCGGCTTTCAAAAACCAGCTCCAACTCCGACTCCGACTCCGGGCAGAATTGTCGACTCCGACCGACTCCAACTCCCGACTCCGACTCTGCAGACCTAGCAGGGCTGCGGAGTCGACAGATTTTCGGTGACTCCGACTCCGACTCTGGCTCGGGTTTCTAAAATCGACTCCGACTCCGACTCCGACTCCGGTCACAACTGTCGACTCCGACCGACCCCGACTCCGACTCCGACTCCGCAGCCCTGGTTAGCAGCAATGTTCGATGACATAACACGGTTTGACAACACCATGGTTTGTTGATGTTTCCATGGAAACCCAATTTGACACGTGTAATAGCAGCGTGCTGCTATCACTGGTGAAACGTGAAACAGGGCCCTGGCAGCAGCAATTCAGTTGGGGAAACTACAAGGCAAAAATCCAAAAATTGATTGGTCAATAAATAGACTTTTGATGATCATATATGGGCATAAATGCAGCCCACGCTACCAAGGGTGAAAAACGGTACCTATAACAAGCCGGTACTTGCGGTATCGCGACCACTTATCGGAGAGAAAATGCTTCCATTTTCCACTAGGAATAAGCGTGATTTGATTAAATTTGGCGAACTGACTCGAAAATGGCGATAGGAAAAGGGCTTTTCTGCAGGTTCTGGCCGTCATAATCAGCTGGCCATTCAATAAATGGAATGGTGTTTTGAAAGAAAACTGTTAAAATATTTAATTTAATTACAATTAACAAAGATATTTAATTTTAAAATAATAACTTAACCACAATTATAAAAACCATCAACAAAATAATAAAAAAATGATATTTTTAAACCACGGTACTGCTTACATTTTTGGCGCGTCTCTTTCAATCCGCCATATTTGCCAATCACTGTTTGACCTCACGTTGTAACTCTGCGATTTAGAGCCACCAGTTAATTATGCACCGGGTGAGTGTAGGCCTTGTGTGGTTAAAAAACATTCTAATGCCTTATTTTTCATTTGAATGCTAGAATCAGTCGGGCGCACTGTGGTATCTCCGATCCATTTATGGAGACGTTTCTAACATCCCCGCACATATTTTCTTGCCAAGGGTGGCTGGATTTGATGTATAACAACTGTTTCGCGTAAAACAAGCTCAGATACACCAAAAGCACTTGTCTTCTTGCATGGAAAGCTGTCGTATGCATTCAAATTCACGTCTTTAAAATGCTCCTGAATCGTATCCATTTATGGAGACTTAGTTTCCAAAAATGGAAACGCCGATGTTCCAAAAATAGAAACGCTGAAGTTCAAATGTGTGCAAACTTAGCTTAAATGTGTTCTTAAAATTCACATGCAACTAAAAATTTGATGTTTTGGGACTGGTTTAGCATCTCGGCTCTCAGCAGTTAACTTGGACGTCGGGTTCGATAATAATACATTACGCGCCGCAACTTGAGCACATTCAAAAGTCAACTAAAACTAAGATTTCCCAGAAACTACTGGACAGATGTGGTCCAAAGTGGGCAATACATAAAGCGTAGATATCATTTCAATATATAAAATTAATATCAATGTTACACATGAGCTAGAATGAATAAATTCATCGTCAGAATACAACGGTATTTGGTGTGACGACGGTGCAGACCTTATTTCCATCCTGCTTTTTACGTATTTGCACGGAGATTGACGTTGATCCGAGCTTACGATCATATTCAGCACATTTGAAATATCATAAAATGCCCACTTAAAGGTAGTGTGCCAGCTTTCTTGGACCGTATGGAGTTAATGGCCCAGATAAGGAGAACCGGATTTTTAGAACTTATCCATACCTTCAAAACTCATGGAAACGTCTTAAATTCTTCAAATTTTGAGTACCCCAGTGCGAAATTCGCCCCGACGGGTTGTCGGTCGTACCCCAACCACATTTCACACCACTATGAACAATAAATGCACACACTGAAATCGCTATTACCGATATGCTCATCCAATCAAGTTTCGATAAACCCGTTCATCATCATCTCCTGCGGTTTCGAACACGCCTGTTAGGTGGCTTCTGATGCTCGTCGAGGTCGGAATTTCCAAATACGCGTGGTGCGTCGGGCCGCGCGCTCTGACTTCGGCCAAGAAAAATGCGTCAGCTGATCATTGTCATTTCTGCCACTTGCGTGTGGTGAAATGGGGTCATAACTTATAAGACGGCTTTTTCATATCAATTATTTTACATAAAATCATATTTCAAACCATAAATAATGTTCGACAGCCAAATAAAAGAAACAATACAATACGGGCTTACAGTTTAAGGCTCGACATTGTGTTGTCTACGATTAGACAGCTGATAACTCATTCCCGTACGTCGTATGGTCGTAACACTATAATGACCTTTGCTTATTGTCACAAGTGCGCCGCATTCGCGATTGTTGCCCGACGCCTGTTTGCAGGTGAGCCCACTACAGTTGTTATACATATCTAAAAACCGAAAAACTTTTAGGCGAAAAGGCACTATTCCAGGCCCATTTTTGATTTTTTTTTTGCGATATTAGGTAAAAACAGAAGCTTCTTATCCTAGGAAAAATAAAATGGGAAATCTTTCAAAGGTGGCACACTACCTTTAAAGGTAGTGTGCCACCTTTAAAGGTAGTGTGCCACCTTTGAAAGATTTCCCATTTTATTTTTCCTAGGATAAGAAGCTTCTGTTTTTACCTAATATCGCAAAAAAATCACAAATGGGCCTGGAATAGTGCCTTTTTTGCCTAAAAGTTTATCGGTTTTTCGATATGTATAACAACTGTAGTGGGCTGACCTGTAAACAGGCGTCGGCAACAATCGCGAATGCGGCGCACATGTGACAATAAGCAAAGGTCATTATAGAGTTACGACGTACGGGAATGAGTTATCAGCTGTCTAATCGTAGACAACACAATGTCGAGCCTTAAACTGTAAGCCTGTATTGGTATTGTTTCTTTTATTTGGCTGTCGAACATTATTTATGGTTTGAAATATGATTTTATGTAAAATAATTGAAATGAAAAGCCGTCTCTTAAAGGAAATAGTTCACTTTCACGAAATTATTTTTTTTGCAATGGATTTATGATTTTTTATGTTCAAAATGATCAGCAAAGAAAATAAAACCTATTTATAACAAAAGATTATTTTCTATATTTTGATATAAGAAGAACTTTTCAGTTTCTGTAAGGCACAGGCGATCCAGTATGAAAAGAGCATGGGTTCCGAAAATTCTTCAGAAACTAGAGAAATTATCGCGGCCACCGGCATTTGGGCGATCTGCTGCTGCTGAATGTCCTTATTGATCAGTACGAGAATTTCTCTTGAGTTCTCGTAGATAATTTCACTAGTTTCTGAAGAATTTTCGGGACCCATGCTCTTTTCATACTGGATGCGAATATATGCAAGGCACACATCCTCAACGCAATACACCTTTTTCGGGACGAGAAATAGAATATCTTTGCCTAGGGTGATCGTTGGGCTGTAAAAGCTCCTGATTTATGCTCGTCTCAGCCCGAGCTACGGAACTGCTATTCCAGTTCAAAACCCATGTTAAAAAGTGAACTATTTCCTTTAAGTTATGACCCCATTTCACCACACGCAAGTGGCAGAAATGACAATGATCAGCTGACGCATTTTTCTTGGCCGAAGTCAGAGCGCGCGGCCCGACGCACCACCACCGCACCACAAAGTACGAGCAGAAGCCGCGCCCAAAGCCAGGGCCCCGGTAACGTGAGGTAGCCGAGTCGGGGCAGCGTGCGCTGACCCAAGCCGGGGCCGCAGCTTTGGGCGCGGTCTACCACATCTCCGCGGGCAGCCCCGGGCTATCACATGACACCGGGAGGACGCGCGGCTCCGGCTTGGGTCAGCGCACGCTGCCCCGACTCGGCTACCTCACGTTACCGGGGCCCTGGCTTTGGGCGCGGTCTACCGCACCACCTAACAGGCGTGTTCGAAACCGCAGGAGATGATGATGAACGGGTTTATCGAGACTTGATTGGATGAGCATATCGGTAATAGCGATTTCAGTGTGTGCATTTATTGTTCATAGTGGTGTGAAATGTGGTTGGGGTACGACCGACAACCCGTCGGGGCGAATTTCGCACTGGGGTACTCAAAATTTGAAGAATTTAAGACGTTTCCATGAGTTTTGGAGGTATGGATAAGTTCTAAAAATCCGGTTCTCCTTATCTGGGCCATTAACTCCATACGGTCCAGGAAAGCTGGCACACTACCTTTAAGTCTCCAAATAGGGCTTTGCAACAACTTTCATGCGATTTAATCAAAGATTGACGACCACCAGGCCGCTGGTACACCGGAAAATGCAGCGTGAAAATGAATGAAAAACCGAAGTTCCCGGTGATGTGGTTGTTCCAATCAATGGGCCAGTCTTTCAGTAGTCTGTTAAAAACGTTATTTTTTGTTCAAAACATTCATAAATGTAATTATTTTCGATTAGAAAACGTGTGAATTTTTTTATCACGTCGACATGTTATAAGCATCGCCTCGTTCGTCAACTTTCGGTTTTCTGATCGGAAAGTCGGAGAACAGGAACATAAACTAGAATGCTGACTGTCGATTGGTGGCATCCTGCGCATGCCAAATTGCACCAATCAATGCCCAGTTTGCTTTAAAGGTAGCGATGCACATAGCGTCTCCATTTATGATTTATGGAACAGACCGTTTCTATTTTTGGAAACGGCGTATCCATTTTTGGAACATTGTTCCAAAAATGGAAAGTTCCAAAAATGGAAACGTTTCCATAAATGGATCGGAAATACCACAGTGTGCCCGACTGGAATTCATTGAAAAGATGAAGTTGTCTGATTTTGTGACCATATCAATGGGCCTGTTCCAGCGCCTCCAGTAGAAATTCTTGACTGGAGGCTCTACCAGAGGTTTCACTGGAGGCGCTGGAACACAAATCTGGAGATTTCTGGAGGTTGGCGTCACAGATATCAAAAGAATGACGATTGTTCTCTCTTGAAACGCAAAATTTGTTTTCAATCTTATTAACCCTCGCCCCGTTGGAGGGGGGGGGGCATTTTGGCCCCCCTGTGGTTTTTCCTGAATAGCAAGAAAACGGCGGCGCGCAGCGCCGCCAAATTTTCAGTACCTTCCCGGGCATCAATTTGACACCTTCACACCTAATTTCAAGTCTTAGGTCACCTTAGGTCAGGAGTTATTGAGGTCAAACTGAGGTCATGTTCGAGCAAAAATTAGCAAAAAACATGCAATCTTGAAGCGCTCACCAAATCTACAGTTATCAAGCAATTTCAAAGTTCTTTATATGGTCTAGTAGACAAAATGCGGCGCTACAAAACTGGTATCTCTGATTTTCAAAATTTTTGGTTTTTGACCAAAAAAAATTCAAAAAATTGATTTTTTTTAGAAAAACTAAAAAAAAACCAAAATTTTTCCGAATTTCAAAAAAACCGGAATATATTTGATAGTCCCAGCACTCTTCTATATACATACCAAATTTCAGATCGATATCTCGTTTTTTGGCCAAGTTATAGCGAAAAAAACTGTTCAAAAATGATGACGTCAAATTTTTGAACTCAATTTTTAGCGATTCTAGACCACGTACGGCAAAACAAAGACCACCATGGAACTCCCCGTGACGAGCTGCATCGATTCAATACCCATTTTATGCAAAAATATTAACTTTGAAATTTTACCTAATTTGACCTGACCTTGACCTGACCTTGACCAAAACGTGACCTAAGCTGGCCCCAAAGGCTGCCTGACCCACATAATCGCATTTGTCATGTAAAATGGACCATAAAACATGTATCACACGACACTTTCATATTGTGACCCCCCCGTGACCTGACCTCTTTGACCTGACCTGGTATCAGTGACCTCAAATAGCAAAATATGTGTTTGAAGAACATTTCCCCATCGATGATTTTCAATGAAATGCATTTTACTCGATTTTACAACGCATTTGTTGAAATGCCTGTAAACGGTGAAAATTGGACCTTTGATCTGACCTGTGACGTCATCGGTTTGACCTAGGTCAATAAAATTGGGTCACAAGGTAGTTCCCCGTTGGGGCTATCCAACGCCGTTTACCGCTTGTCGCTATGTTGCGTGGTTCTCGAGATCTTAGGGGGGGCCAAAATGCCCCCCCCCCCAACCGGGCGCGTTGCTCGGCAGAGCCCAACGGGGCGCGGGTTAAGAAAGATTAACAAAATTATAACAATATAATTTTCTTTACATTCAAGTTGTAAAATAATCAGTCAAAAGTCCTTTGTTTACATTCGTGATTGTCACATGTGCGCCATAATTGTAGACCAGAGCCTCCAGAGAAATTTGGGGCCTGTTCCAGCGCCTCCAGAAACCTCCAGAAAGCTCCAGAAAGCTCTAGAATCCTCCAGAGAGCGTTCCAGCGCCTCCAGAAAGCTCCAGAAAGCTCTCGCCAAAGCTCCAGAAACCTCCAGTAGCCTCCAGAGAGTTGAGAGGTCCAAATTTCTCTGGAGGCTCTGGTCTACAATTATGGTGCACATGTGACAATCACGAATGTAAACAAAGGACATTTGACTTATTATTTTACAACTTGAATGTAAAGAAAATTACAATGCTATCATTTTATTTATCTTTTTAACTAAAATTGAAAACAAATTTTGCGTTTCAAGAGAGAACAATCATCATTCTTTTGGTATCTATGACGCTAATCTCCAGAAATCTCCAGATTGCGTTCCAGCGCCTCCAGTAAAACCTCTGGTAGAGCCTCCAGTCAAGAATTTCTTCTGGAGGCGCTGGAACAGGCCCTTGGACCTCCCAACTCTCTGGAGGCTACTGGAGGTTTCTGGAGCTTTGGCGAGAGCTTTCTGGAGCTTTCTGGAGGCGCTGGAACGCTCTCTGGAGGATTCTAGAGCTTTCTGGAGGTTTCTGGAGGCGCTGGAACAGACCCAATATATGGTCATCGCCCCACCCACTCCAGCCGTTGATTGGCTAATCCATATTTGTTTGGCTCCTCGGTGTTTCCCAAGCTGAATTGCAATGCCACGTGCATTTCACGGGAATCGAACGCGGATGGCTAAATATAGAGGCTCAGGCAAGGAACTTACTTACCCCTTGACCAGAATGCTCATCACAGAACAAACTGTCTCAGTCGGGGAAACTGTGGTAAAATCTGCCATTTTTAGCAGTCTGCTATTTTTAGCAGAAATCTGCTAAAAATGGGTACGGACCTGCTAAAAATGGGTACGCACGTGACGTCATCGTACCCAAATATAGCAGATTTGGGTACGGACCCATACAAAAACAGATTTGCGCACTACTTGAAGCGAATGCGCATCAAATGCCTGGCAGATTCATGATGAGAATAGTGCTGAGAGTGTCCTCTTCTATTTTCTTTCAGATCTGACTATTTTTTAATAAGATATTGCCATTGGAAGATGAATGCACTGAAATTTCCTAGAAATTGGTTATTGTTTTAGGTATTTTATGTTTCTTCTATTAAGAATAGACAGAAAATAATGTTGAAAACAAAATCTAGCAAAAAAATACATAAGGTCGAGATTCATTACTAGAACAGGCCATCACTATAACAAACACAATTTGGCATGATTGGTTGACACACATGTTATCAAGGTCATACCATTGAAGGGGTAAATAGCTATGTAGGCATATTTTAATAGTTGATTTAGCAGTTTATGTGGTTTGTTAAGATGACCCTGGCCACAGTGTTTCTTATAATGGTAAATTTGGCACATAGCATTGCCTGGTTTTGTTCAAACAGCAGCTTATGCCCTGCTGGGTCTTGGCACGACTTTTCAACCTTAATGGTTAGGATGTCATTTTAGTGGTTTAATAATCCATTTTGGTTAAAAATGTTACCTCCATCATATTCTCCAGACTTTAAAGTGTATGTAATGACCAGCTATTTTGAATCAAGACAATTCTTTTTTGGGAAATGAGTAGAAGTTTGGCACAGCCTAGCAGTCAAACACGTCAGGCTGCAGGCTGGTGGTCAATTATTTACTATTTTTTTCACATGTTTTGTTCCTCAAGATGACTATTATTTTCAAAAATCAACATCAAATTGCCAAACCTTAAAAAACATTGGTGTGGGTGTGTGTTAATTTGTTGATCATTATCATTGCATAGTGATTGCGTGACCAGATGAATATTGAATGTTGCATGGTGTGAGTCTACCACAGATCTTACGAGGGCCATATGGGTAATGGGGCTTCACGGTTTAAGAACCTGATGTTATTTTCTGTATGTGTCTGCATGCTTTTGCCTGTTTGAAATGCATACTGTCTCAGTCTTGTCTGGACGTGCTAGGACTTAGTAAACTTTGATATGTGGGGTACATGATGACACGTATTGCAGTAATCAGACTGTTTTCAAGAAACCTTCCACACTTTTGAATGCTGTAAAAAGCTCTCTCTCTCTCTCTCGGTCTCGGTCTCGGTCTCGGTCTCGGTCTCTGTCTCTGTCTCTGTCTCTGTCTCTGTTTCAGCCTGGTCAACTGTGCCATTGCCTTAAGATGGTGCTGTTAGGCAACAGTGTACTGCCTCCTCTGGTGGATGGAGTGGGCGTGGGGTGCCAAAGCTCAGTTATACATGTACATTTCACCATTAAAGGAAATAGTTCACTTTTTAACATGGCTTTTGAACTGGAATAGCAGTTCCGTAGCCTGGGCTGAGACGAGCATAAATCAGGAGCTTTTACAGCCCAACGATCACCCTAGGCAAAGATATTCTATTTCTCGTCCCGAAAAAGGTGTCTTGCGTTGAGGATGTGTGCCTTGCATATATTTCCATCCAGTATGAAAAGAGCATGGGTACCGAAAATTCTTCAAAAACTAGAGAAATTATCTACGAGAACTCTACAGAAATTCTCGTACTGATCAATAAGGACATTCAGCAGCAGCAGATCGCCCAAATGCCGGTGGCCGCGATAATTTCTCTAGTTTCTGAAGAATTTTCGGGACCCATGCTCTTTTCATACTGGATCGCGGGTGCCTTACAGAGACTGAAAAGTTCTTCCTATATCAAAATATAGAAAATAATCTTTTGTTATAAATAGGTTTTATTTTCTTTGCTGATCATTTTGAACATAAAAAATCATAAATCCATTGCAAAAAAATAATTTCGTGAAAGTGAACTATTTCCTTTAATCAATAGATACATAGATATATCTTCTGCTATTTTTAGCAGATGCAGCCATGGGTGTAGGAGCGCCAAAAATATTGGTGAAGGATGCCACCTGAACCTTATGAAAAGGGACAGGACCGTGCCAACCAACACGCACAGTGCAAGCGGGGGGGGGCGAATTTCGCCAACCCCTTGTTTTTCGCAGATACCTATCTTACGCCCTTATCATCCCATTAACCCGCGACCTGGTGGGGGGGGGGCTATTTTTTGCCCCCCCCCCCTCCAGACTTTTCGATATATCTCCAGAACCGCTGCGCCGATCGTCACCAAACTTTCAGTACCCTCCCGGACATCACTTTTACACATTGTGACCAAAAATTTTTCCAAAAGCTATGATAGGTTGGCCGGAAATGACGTCAGAGTGACGTCATGTTCTGCCGTTTTCGACCCAAAAAAGGGTTTCGCGGGAAGAGCTGTCAGGCCTATAGCTTTGCAAATACAGAAAAATGTTTAGGACATAAAAGCTGTAGAATTGACAGGGCTACAAAACTGCTATCTCGGATTTTTGATTTTTTTATTTTGACCCCCAAAATCAAAAAATAGATTTTGGGAATATAATAGTCAAAAAATCCAAAAAGTTTTTTGAATTTCGCAAAAACCGGAATATATGTGATAGTCCTTACCGCCTTCCATCCACATACCAAATTTTAGATTGATACTTCTTTTTTTGGCGAAGTTACAGCGAAAAAAACTTCAAAATTGATGACGTCAAATTTTCAAACTCAATTTTTAGCAATTCTAGACCTCGTAGTGCAAAACAAAGACCCACAATTAGACTCCCCGTGACGAGCTGCATCGAATCAATACCCATTTTATGCAAAAATATCAACTTTGAAATTTGACCTTTTATGACCTGACCTTGACCTGACCTTCACCAGAAAGTGACCTAAACCGTACCTGATGGTCTTATAACCAACACCATTGGGTTGGAAATGAAAAACTGGCCATAAAACATGCATCGCACAACCTTAGTAAAGTTGGGTTTATGTGGTGACCCTTGGTGACCTTTGGTGACCTGACCTGTGACCTGACCTGGTATGACCAGTGACCTCTAATAGCAACATATGTACTAGACAACTGACGTCTTATCGCTGATTTTCGACAAAATGCGTTTTACTCGGTGTTATAGCGCTTTCCCTAGAAGCCCCGTGAACGGTGAAACATTTTATCTTTGACCTGACCTGTGACGTCATCGGTGACCCCGAGGTCAATAGAATTTGGTTTCCCTTGACAAATTTGACAGGGCTATCGAACGCCCTTTGAATTTTGCGGATCCGTCCAGTAGTTTCGGAGATACGAGGGGGGCAAAAAATAGCCCCCCCCCCCCCCCACCAGGTCGCGTTATAAACAGACCCCACCAGGGCGCGGGTTAACGTCAAATTTTCAATGCCTGCCTAAAATTGAATTGTGCATCTTGCCATGACAGCAAGATGTAAATCAGGGCCTCGGCTAAGGAATTTTGACTACTGGGGCAAATGGTCAAAGTGTGTTGACCCGCGCCCTGCTGGGAGGGGGTGGGGGAGGTTTTTGAACACCCACCCACCCCCCTGCGGTTTTTCGCGGATATCTGAAAAACGGCGGCACCTTATCATCTATCAATGTTATACATTTTGTGAAAATTTCAGACCAGGGTCCTTCAAGGTCAGGTCACCAGGTCGCTACAAGTGACCTCACCTCATAAACACATCATAAAATGTTTCAATGTATGCCATAGCTATACCAAGTGACGGATCGCTTTGAAGCTTTCAGCAATTGATAAGTGCAACAGTATGAACAAAATTCGGAATTTTCATATCGGTGACCTAAGGTCGGGTCAATTTTGCGACCTCTCTAGGTATTATAAGTCAATGGGAGAAAATTCAAAACCGTCTTTTTCGGACGAAAGTCATTCTAAACACTCTCAAACACTAAATTACAAGTAACTTTGACACACTGAACATGAAAACGGTAGCCGTGACCCCTGTTTATGCCCCTGAGGTCATCTCAGGTCACGAATGGTATCTAACAGATTTTTTGCGACTAACTTTTGAAAGAGGCATGCTAGAGCGATGAAAACGCCTTATATATGTTCAGCTCGACGATACAGATCCACTAATATGCAACATGACAATGTCCGGTCAAATCATGACCTTGACCAGAGGTCAAATTTTTAAGTTGAACTTTCAATGTCAAATTATAGTTCATTCGATGCGTCTTGACAAGAGGAACACGATGTCGGTAAAAGAAAGCTCGGCTTGAGGCTTGAGTCAAAAGTTATTGCAGAAACACTGTTCCCGAAAAATCATCTATTTTGGCAGTTTTTGCCCCCTGCAGACAAAACCGTTAACGTTAGGTCAAATCTGAGCGAATTACTCAGAAAGGGCCTTAATAGGGCTATCGAATGCGCTTTTCCGTGGCGCTGTAGCTCTATTGGTTCCCGAGCTATGCGTTGGCTTCTTGGAAATTGTCGACATTCGACCTGGAAATCGGCGAAATTTTGCCTTCAATGACCTCTGGTGACCTGACCTTTGACCTGACCAAAAAAGTGACCGAAGGTATTTCGTCATTATTTTTGGCGCTCTTTCGAACGCCGCCTTCCGCGTAACGCTACGGGGCCCAGGAGCCGAGTTAGAAGGGGGGGTGTTCAAACACCCCCAGCAGGGCGTGGAAATCCAGGACCCCCAGCCGGGCGCGGGTTAAAAAACAGACATTTGATCAACCGTCGAATCCAGCAGTTCTAAGCATAGGTAGGTGAAGACCCTCCCTTGCATTGTCCAAGATTGGTGAAGGATCCTTCACCAATCTGAAACTTTGGTGAAAGGTATCCTTCACCAAAGAGATACGTTGCTACACCTATGGATGCAGCTGCTAAAAATAGCAGTTTCTAATAATATTTGGGGCTTCCTGAATCAGCAAAATTTACAGCATTGTTCCTTAAAGTTTTTAGGCAAATGATAGGTTCATTTGAAAATGTGAGAATTGTAGTATAGACATTGCATGCAAAATAGTGTGTTTCTGAGTGAAAGATGAATGTTTGACCAGTTTTCAAACAGTACTTTTTACCGTACCCATTTTTAGCAGATTCGTACCCATTTTTAGCAGAATTCTGCTAAAAATAGCAGACTGCTAAAAATGGCAGATTTTACCATAGTTTCCCCGACTGGTCTAGAACAGAATACTCCTCACAAAACAAACTGTCATAACCACTGATAACCACGAACAAACATCAAAACACAATCGTCGATGGCCCTGCAGCCCTGCAATCGTCTTGTTTTGGTAGAAAGCGCGTGGCTGCCGCGACGCTCAACGCCGGGCTCTGGTATTAACTGGATAATTCGCCAGCTGACGCCGTATGGTGGCGCTAGTGGAGCAGCACCATATGACGTCCGCACAAAACACCGTGAGCAGCTATGAAATGGGAGCGAGCACCACGGAAATATCGAAAGGTGATGGACATGTACTGACTTTGGTCATTCGAGTACCACCAACACCATACAAAAACCATATAATATCATCAAGACTGATTCTGGAATCGATTTGTCCGGGTATTTAAAACACACAAAAAATGTTTGTTACCGAATTCTGAAACAGTATAAGGATATTCTTGTTCCTTACTTTTACCTTGTGGAGTACTTTTACTTGCTTTCTAGTGCGCCCATCACTATCTTGAAATCTGGATTGCAACGCTGTAGGAAAACTTTTTTTCATTTGTCATTTCTTCCACTTTTGAGCAGTGATAATTTATTTGGTTTTATACATTAAATAATGAAGACGGCTCCTAACTTTTTAGGGATCTGCAGTGGCCCAGAGAGCAAAATCAGATATTTTCTAAAAACTTGAGGCCACTATTTCCTTAAATGCTAGAAAATATACAAATATTGACATTAAAAGAATGATACGGGTATATAATTCTGCAGAAATATAAATTCAAAGTATTTAAATTATTCAAGAACCTTTTTAAAATCTTCCATAATGACTTCTTTCAATACAAGCTGGATGCAATTTCAATCAATAAAGCAGCACAAGGCAGTACATTGAGCTACGATGATCCATAACCAATCGGCACCTGCAATTTGATTGATCTTCGAGATGTACCCTGCCCCTGTTCCCTGACTTTCCCTTTTCGTTGTACCGGGTGAAGTGAATATTCTGTGAATATTCTTCTGACAGTCAGTTTTTAGTCCTACATTATGTTGTCAATCAGATTTAATTGGTTCAAAAACCGTCGTAGTCCGTCTCATTCGCAGTCTACATCTCCACATGCGCACCCATACATGCCCAAAATTTTCACTACGTATGTACTATGTACCCTGCAGCGTATCCTGATGAAAAATGTTTTGTTGAAATCATAGACACTTCCCAAGGTAGGCCATAGTCCATGGCCATATATTTAAGTCAAAACAGATAAAACAGATAAACACAATTCCAATCATCAAGTCAACCAGCATCGACAATCTGCACATAAGTTCTAAACCTATTGTAAGACTACTTTGTATTCAAACTTTGTATTGCAGAAGGGTGGAAGCTGCATGGAATTATGCGACAATTTTAGCGTGCATCCACGCTCGAAAGAGCAGGGTTAATTGTAACAATGTCAATACCATAACAATAACGTAATTGTAGGTGTTGTGATTCGGTTGTTTCTTGTCTGTGCTGGCCATTGCGCGGGCGGTCCAGCGGCGGAACTCGGCTTCGCCGCCGTGGCGCGCTGGCAGTTGCTTCTTCTTCTTCTTCTGCATCCCATCGCCAACCCGCTCAGGGGGGCGGCGGCGCAGGCGGGTCGAGCGGCGGCTCGGTCCGCCCAACATCCTCGATGAAGGTGACGACCTTCGTCGCCGGGCCGCCGAGGACGTCGACCAGGCGAGGGTCGGCACCCGAGCGGCGGCGGCGGGCCGCCTCATAGGCCGGACAATCGGTCAGTAGGTGCGCCGCGCTGTCGGGCTCCCCGCACGCGGGGCATTCGTCGTCGGCTTCCGGGCCAATCTTGTGGAGCGTGTCACGGGTCAGCGGTGATGTGCCGGTCCTCAGCTGGGACAGCGTCACCGACCCCAGCGCGCCAGGGAGTCGTGGCCAGGCGTGGGGTCCGGGTGCGGGTGGGCAGCGGTTGCCCTCTGTCGCGACAGCTCCCGGACATGGCGCGTGACGGCGGCTCGCGCACTCGACAGGTCGATCGGTGCGCTGTCTTGGTCGCCCGCCGTGGCCTCGCCAGCCAGGCGGTCGGCGGTTTCGTTGCCGTCCAGCCCGGCATGGCCTGGCACCCACTGGAGCACCGTCTCGGTGCCGTTCTCGGCGAGGGTGCTCAGCACTCAGCAGCCTCCACACCTCGGCGGCCAGGGCCATGGTCTGGTTAGCTGGGCCGCGGCCGAGTAGTTGGAGCCCAGACCTTGAGTCGGTGAGGAGGCGGACCGACTTGGTCGATGCCAACTCCCCGTCCTCCAGGCCGGCCACAGCCGCGAACGCCTCGCGCATGGCGGTCAGTTCTGCTCTTAGGCTGGAGCAGACCGCCCCTGCAGGAGCGCGCACGGTCTCTTCTCTGTTGAGGTGGTGGAACTGGATCAGCGCCTGCGCCGCCCTGTTCCGTCCGCCGCGAGCCGAGCCGTCCGACCAGATAGTGACGTCCGGGTGCGGGAGCTCTGCAATGGCTCGCAGGGCAGCTTCCCTGCGGACTGCAGGCGGGTCCGACCGGCGGGTGGCCACGGGCAGGTCCACCCTGAAGGTGATGCCGCCGCGGTGGCCCAGCCATGGCGGGTCGCAGCTGTAGAACGCCGAACCTGTAACACAATAGAATTGCAATTGTAACAAAGACCTGCATGGTCAGCACACATCTGCAGTGACTGTCATCCCAAGTTGGTATGAATTGGCACAAAGTTGGGTCATGGTAGCAGACGTAGCACAAGCTGTTGTGATATGCCATACCGTAGGACTAGGTCGTAGGTTGTAAATTTTAGGTTTAAGGCTGTAGGTTGTAGGTCAGGTTAGGTAAGGTTTGGTTAGAAAGACCCATTCTCGTGCATCGGGCAGCTTGTGCTACATCTACCTGACCAATACCCAATTTGGATTCCCAAAATTGATGGCAAACAGGCTTTTTGTATAACAAGTGTGGTTAATTGTTCTAATCCCCGCTGCAATGTGAGGGTAACTGCTTTTCTACAATCACAAAATTTGAATTCATATAGGTAGGTGTTTACATGTTCAGAAAATGATACAAAATATGACACAATTAATTATAGCTGCAACTGGATAGTGGATACCAACCTCAACTGAAAGTTTCTGCAGCCTTATAACCTAACAAATGACTAAATTGCCAAAATAAATCCCTTAGTACAATAGCTTGACTCTAAAATAACAGAAATTTTGCATGCAGACCCTGAAATGGAGGGTTTATGAAAAGTAACAAAAATAAACATTCACTAATATCAATTTTTTTTATGTTGTTATAAATTTCATATGTAGCATAAGCGCCAATACTGCCTTCATTTACAATGTTGCTACTGTTTTCCACTCACAAACGCTGCCCTCCGTGGACAGCAGCAGCAGCAGTGAAACGTCACCCGTGGTGTGACATCATCACCCATGACGTAATGGAAATCCAGTTGTTACCAAGGCCCTCAACGCCCCGGCGAATCTGCCGCGCTGTAAATACCCAGCACTGTTCTGTCACCCTCATCTTTTATCAGCAGGCTGCCTTTTACAGTATTTCATTGGTCAGTTTCACGCTGTCAATGAAAGTCACCAATCGCCAGCCGGAATACACCAGCGGAACAGCAGGTAGCAAATAAAATGAACAGTCTTGAGTGTATTCTGTGATTTTACTCTTTTAAAACTGCTTTAAAAGTGACGTCAGAAAACATTCCTTATTGGTCACCAAAACTACTCTATTTGAGATATCCCCCACAACTAGCCCAATCTAAAATAAACCCAACGAATGTAACTTTCTACAAAAGCCCATTTTTCTACAAAACAGACCCAAAGATTGAAGAACCATAGATCAATGGTACCTATTTCGAATCTTGGCAATTTCGAGCCTGTGACGTAGCATCTTTATCGCTGATAAGCTCAACGAATGGTAACCCAAAATTGTCGAAACACACCACGGACGTATAAATAAACTGGACTGACGATCCCAATGGACCTCCTATGGAAGATAGTGAAGCCGACAAGGCGCCATTTTACGTTGCCAAAAACCCGTGCTCTGAAAGGTCATCGAGCCAATACAATTGGAATTGCGTCTAAACGGATGATCGGATCGAGATGCTGGTGGTACCGTTCGACGGGTAATGCTTTGAGGCAGGTGATGATGCATGTCACAGGTCATTCGGTGTCACGTGGCGCGTGCCACGTGCCGACAAAGTCAGGAAGGGCAAAAACCTTTAAGCGACGCTCCAAATTAAACGGTGGGCGGCACAGGTGCCAAATTCACAGGTCACATGTCCCGGTGTTTGACCATTAACATATAGTAGGCTCGGCAGCAGGGGGTGCGGAATGCACGCGCCAGGGGCGAAAAACATGTTTTGAGGAGGCATCCTCCGATTCCGGAAAACCTTGACCTAGGCACACCAAATTTGGCACACTGACACGACTGGACGAGCGCTTTAAGGCGCTGTGCAAATAGATGTGCTGGGGTACACGGTGCACGTGCTGTGCACGTGCAAACCTTTTGATGTTGCACTCTGTGTCACATATACGGGCAGAGCGGGTAGCGCTAGCAAGCTCAAAGTGCCAAATTTACACAGGCCACCCGGAATGCATTCCCGCATAGTTATTGAGCATATCCATCTCCTGGTGGACCCCGAAGGTGCGCTCTGCACGTGCAAAAAAATTATCCGCGCCGGGCGGTGGGGATGCTTGGACACCCCATGTAGGTTTATGTAAATATCTCGAAAACGGCGTTGTGGAGCGCCGCCGTTTCTTTTTCACACATGCTGCATAGCTTTCAGACCCAGGTCACTCAAGGGTAGGTCACCAGGTTACGTCCAAGTGGCATTACCTTAGGAAAAGTTATAATGCCCGTCATAGCTACACAGACTGAACAATCGGTCTAAAACGTTGGCAGCGATTACTAAGAGCACCATATATACGTAAAGTACCTCTACCTCGGTAGTTCACTGTCACTGACCTAGGGTTCTGTTGATTTTGCGACCTTTCTATTATAGGTAAGTCAATTGGAGACAATTGAACTGCGCTTCTGTTGCACGAAACTCATATTAAACATACTAAACAATGCACTCAAATAACGGGACACGGGTAGCAGGTATGAGGTAAACGTGACATATTTAATCGGGCATTGCACCTGTGACCTCTACTTATGTCCTGGGGTTATTTCAGGTCATGACAGCCATCCACAACATTTTGACAGTGACCTTTGGTAGAGACATGCAAGAGCGCTGAAAACACTTTTGATATGTTTAGTTCAACTTCGTAAATTGAGGTTGTTGCGAGTTCTACGGGTCATTTATCAGGAATGTCAGGTTTGTTTTGATCACAGCTGATGTTTTCATGCATTTAGGCCAGGTCGGGTCAGGTCAGGTCAGGTCAACCATTAGGTGTCCTGCCGCTTATCCATAGTAGGTGTCAACCACCACTGATGGCGTCGTAACATGTTACGAAGGCAATGAAACTATAACTTCTTAAATGTTAAACTGAATGCTAAATTAGAAATCAGCTCCAAAAACTGTCCTAAAAACATGTAAAACTCGAAAAGGTGAACCAAGGTCATTAAAGATCAGTGACCTTGACCTAATTTTCACGTGACCTTGACACCCACCATATTGCATGTGACCAGCATCATATCACATGTTTGAACGCTTGAGTTGAAACCACGAAAAGACAGCAAACGCGCAGCTAGTGCGCGCCGACATACGCCGAATCGCGATTCCGGCCAAATGCATGGTCTCGTAATAATAACTTAATATCAGATGCTGATTTACCGCTACTCAGTCAAGTTAAAACCATTTCTTGGCCGCGGTCACCGGTCCAGGCCACCATATAATCGTACCTATTACACCGTGCTTGCTCAATGTTCAGTTCGTATTGTAAAAGCACTGCGGCACAGCATAGATGCAGGCGCTCTGCTACTGCCATCTATGGGTGAAAGATGAAGATAATGGTTGTTGCGGTACAGTATCACTACAGGCGCCGATAATGCTTTATAATTGTAGGTACTTTTTGTGTTAAGACTGCAAGAGCTTTTGCCTTTTGCGCTACCTACAATTAATCTTTTTTGTTATTTTTCCATTTTTATGTTGGTAAATGAAGCGCAGTTCAATTGTCTCCCATTGACTATAATAGAAAGGTCGCAAAATCAACAGAACCCTAGGTCAGCCGTATGAAATACCGAGGTAGAGGTAGGGGAGAACGGGGTCAATTGTAACATTTTTTGCATTTTATCATCTGGTGCAAACACGTTTGCAGCTATAAAGCTCTTTCTTTTATTTTCAGAAACTATGATGTTTTGTCTTTAAAATGCAGTTAAAACATTTCCGAAATAACTTCTTTTTTGGGTCAAAATTGTTGTTCGAAAAAGTCAATTCAGCTGTTACAATTCACCCCAGATACGGGGTCAAAAGTAACACCACCCGGGGACAATTGTAACATGTTCATTTACAGGCTACAGCAACACAATTTTTTTCCAAAACTTTGATTTAACAAAAGTATTGAACACTTGTTCATCTTCCCAGACTTGGTAGGGACGGTTCTTCTCAGGAAAAAGGCATAAAACCTCGCACTTATACAGGGGTTGGATGGACCTCCTCTCCCTTGGTTTTTCGCAAATAAATCGCGTAAAAAGCTGCCGATTGCGACAAAACTTACAGTTCTCTTAATTCTAGCAATGTTTCATCTCCCTTGAAAATTTGACGACTTTGACATAATGGCCACTGACCTATAACCTGTTACATTTGACCCCTGCAAAAATGTTACAAATGTCCCCGTCGCGCCTTGACATATTTTAGACGAAACTGGTGCAAAAAGATGTTGCATGTAGGCAGCATTTAATGCTTTCAATTTATCGACAACAAGCCTGCCAACGCTTACACAAAGTCTGAAGTCGATATCTTTTCAATCGCGGGAATGAGCTAATCAAATATAACGGCATAAAAATCTACAAAATGCTCTCAAAAACACATTATTGTGCACAGCCATCGACATACCCGGCACTTTCGCTTCAAACTCCGTTGGGAAAGGCTGCATAGAATTACGCATTTTCGGTCTGAACATCAGCTCATTCTATTGGTAAGTTTATGAATTATTAGCACTGTTACAATTGCCCCGTGTTACATTTGACCCCGCTCTCCCCTACTTTACGTATATATGGTGCTCTTAGTAATCGCTGCCAACGTTTTAGACCGATTGTTCAGTCTGTGTAGCTATGATGGGCATTATAACTTTTCCTAAGGTAAGGCCACTTGGACGTAACCTGGTGACCTACCCTTGAGTGACCTGGGTCTGAAAATTATGCAGCATGTGTGAAAAAGATGCATGAAAGAGTGTGCTAAAAACGGCGGCGCTCCACAACGCCATTTTCGAGATATATACATAAATCTACATGGGGTGTCCAAGCATCCCCACCGCCCGGCGCGGATAATTTTTGCACGTGCAGAGCGCACCTTCGGGGTCCACCAGGAGACGGATATGCTCAATAACTATGCGGGAATACATTCTGGTTGGTCTGTGTAAATTTAGCACTTTGAGCTTGCTAGCGCTACCCGCTCTGCCCGTATATGTGACACAGAGTGCAACATCAAAAGGTTTGCACGTGCACAGCACGTGCACCGTGTACCCCAGCACATCTATTTGCACAGCGCCTTAAAGCGCTCGTCCAGTCGTGTCAGTGTGCCAAATTTGGTGTGCCTAGGTCAAAGTTTTCCGGAATAGGAGGATGCCTCCTCAAAACATGTTTTTTGCCCCTGGCGCGTGCATTCCGCACCCCCTGCTGCCGAGCATACCATATGTTAATGGTCAAACACCGGGACATGTGACCTGTGAATTTGGCACCTGTGCCGCCCACCGTTTAATTTGGAGCGTCGCTTAAAGGTTTTTGCCCTTCCTGACTTTGTCGGCACGTGGCACGCGCCACGTGACATCGAATGACCTGTGACATGCATCATCACCTGCCTCAAAGCATTACCCGTCAAACGGTACCACCAGCATCTCGATCCGATCATCCGTTTAGACGCAATTCCAATTGTATTGGCTCGATGACCTTTCAGAGCACGGGTTTTTGGCAACGTAAAATGGCGCCTTGTCGGCTTCACCTGAATGGAGGTGGTTGCGGGTCCAGTTTATTTATACGTCCGTGAAACACACACCCTACACCTTGCCCTACACGTTGTTGTTGTCTTTGTTCCCGTCGCTCCTCTAACCTCCTCCAAGCTCCTCTAACCTCCTCTCGTTTCAAAAAATCGTTCCCGTCGCTCCTCCAAGCTCCTCCAAGCTCATCTTGATTTCACATCTCACCACCACTATTTGCCTCCTCCCTCATCCCAAACGAAAGTTGGTTTTTTGGAGGGGGGACATTCATATGTACGACAATTCAAATTTGCGACACGCACGCAGGTGCTACAAATCCAAAAGTGCATCAACGAAGAAAGTGCGATTCGACGGAGGACCTAATCGACCAAAGTTCTACAAAGTGCTGCACTTTCATTGGCTGGCGCAAGGCTGGAGCTGGGCGGAGGCGGGCGAAGCGCTGGCCAATAGGAGGGAGTGTCACAGCCACAGCTAACTCGGTACTCTCTCTGCGGCCGGCCGGGACGGCCACGCCGGAGCGCGGCAACGGAGCTCGGACGGAGGGGAGGGGGAGCCGCCGCGCACAAAAATAGCCGCACCTGGCCGATCCGCGAGCATACCTGGGACGGGGACGCCGGCGTGGACAATACACATTCCAGACGCCGCCGTCAAAACAGGGGGCCGGTCTCGGCCCACCCAGGCTGCGCGGCGGCGGAAGGGTCAGGCGGCGCGGCCGGCCCGGTCAGGCCGGGCCCGGGCGGCCGGCGTCCTCGCGGCCGGCCGGTCTCGGCGGTCTTCCTGGCCGGCTACGAGCTACAGCCGGTGAACATACATAAGCATTCATACATGCGGCGGTCACATGCTGTTTTGGGCAAACGATTTCAGCGAAGGAAGCAGAAGACGGTGAATTCCCCAGAACCTGCTTTTTAACCCTCGCCCGCACATGCCATTTTCCCATCCTAGAACGCACATGGTGGTTGCCACCCCCCCCGCGCCATTTCGTTCCTGTTGGAGATAGAGCTTAGCAGTAAAGACCAAAAAGATTCTTTGGGAAGAGACGAATCCAATGATACCCAGTTTTACCTTCTCAGGTCAGTCATTGACCTTCCAGGTCAGGTCAAACTAAAAAATGTTGCTGTTTTGGGTCACCGTTGGATATCAAGTGCGCTGCTTATCAGATACCGATGACGATGCTGTTTTCTGGTGCCAAGCCAGCTAGAACCTCTTTGTCACACTACCCGACCAGAATTTTGCTGCTGAGGTCATTTCAGGTCAAGTTAGGTCAAGGTCAATTATATGTGTTTGTATGTCTGTGTGTGTCTGTGTGTATACTGATGTGTGCACCGATTGTTTTTGGGTCCAAATCACATGAAATCATGATCTGAGAAGCTTTTACCAAAAATGCAGTCAAAAAACTTCACAAAAAGTAAATTCAGCTTGCCTAAAACGCAATTATCTTAGATGACCTAGGTTGACCTTGACCCTGACCTTGACCCCTGTACATCGTCGAACAACATGTTCCATGATAGGTGGGAGGTAAGACTGGCAAAAAGGCCGAAATCAGGGTGTCAAAAGCTCACAAGGCCCATGGCAAACGCAAGATGTTGAGAATTGGCCATTTGGGTCATGACATGACCTGAAAAACAAGGTCATATCTCCGAAACCAAAAATCACAGAAACTTGAAATTTTCAGTGGACATCAAGAAAGGATAGACGAGCAGCTATACGAAAAATCAGCCTTCTAGCTCTAAAAATGCTGAGTGCAGAGCAGAAAGACTGCCTGGGGGGGGGGGTGGCAACCACCCCCCCCCCCCCATGTGCGGGCGAGGGTTAATTCTGCATGTTATTTCTAATGCAAATTTGCAACGAAACGCCTTGGAAAGCACAAGAGATCGTTTCAGGCAAGATAAAAACATCTCCATTATGAACTTCCATATCATGATAATGATATGTATTTTAACCCGCGCACCGACGGGGGTCTGCGCCAACTTCGTACCGACGGGGGGGGGCGGATGACCGCCCCCTCCCTGAGATCTGGAGAACGAAGCAAGATAGCGACAAGCGGTAAACGGCATGGGATACGCACGGGCAAGGTCTACAATTTTTATCCAGGTCATTTTCAGGTCAGGTCAAAGATGACGTCACAGGGGTCAAAAAAATCAAAATGGCGGCGCTAGATATGGAGTTTTTCTCGAATAACTTTCGAACTAGTCAAGATCGGAACAAACTAAGAGCATCATCGTGATCCTCTCGTCAATCCGCATCGAATGATATATATGTTCACCTCGAAAGGTCAAGGTCAAAGATTGACCTCAGGTCACGTGACCTCGAGGTCATCATGTATATCATTCGATGCGCCTTGACGAGCTGAACTCAATGAGACCATCCGCACGGCTGTATCTTGTTCCTGTACGGAGTTATTGGTAAAAATAAAGTGTTGTAATATATATTGTACTAGGGTTGACTATTAAGTAATGGAAGTGCCTTAAGCAATTAAACGTTTTTGCACGTGCACATGTTTTCTTGGTGTCATTTCATGCGCCGATGTTTTTTCTATCCAATGGTGAAGACCACATGTCCTTAGCTACTTCTTGCTCCAAGCTATCGTCGTTTTCCCAAGAGACCACCCGAACCTGCGGCGCACCATGAAAAAGGAGTCCGGCAATGGCCAAAATCGCGCGCCAAGCGCCAGCGCGAGGTCATCAGAGCTTATTGGCTTATTGTTATGGCTACACAATGGACAATTTCTATATTTTCATCAAAACAATACACATTGGCACGATAAATGACAGCATACACTACTCCACATAATCGCCTTCAAGCATCACACACCATTCCAGCCTCGTCTTGACCCACTCCTGGAACGCCGACAGAAGACTGATCGGCGCTTTCTTTCTCAAACCGATGAAACCACCGACATATCCTCTGTGGGGAGGCTGCGTCGCTCCATACACTTAGAAAATAAATTTTCTGATATTGGTAGGCCTTTTCCCTACGACAAACTGAGCTCTAATGACCTTGCACTCGGCGCTGGCGCGCGGCTTTGGCCATTGCCAGGTGGTGCGCCACAGGTTCGGGAGGTCTCTTGGGAAAACGACGATAGCTTATAGCAAAAAGTAGCTAGGGACATGTGGTCTTCACCATTGGATAGAAAAAAGATCGGCGCATGAAATGACACCTAAATAATGTGTGCACGTGCAAACCCGTTTAATTGCTTAAGGCACTTCCATTACTTAACAGTCAACCCTAGTAATATTGATAAAAATAAAGTAAAGTATTGGTATTGGTCAAGTGTCTTGCACAACAAGTGTCAAGTGCAAGACAACACCTAATGTAGCACCAGTATAACGCCTTTTGGGGCGACTAACGGAGCGAGCGAGAGGATGGGCCTTGCACGTGCGAAATTGCGAGGGGGTACCTCCAACTGACTTGTGCACGGCACCCTACTAACTGGTCTCTAGCGATGTGCCAAATTTGGGCACAATCGGCCCAGCCGTTCTCGAGATCTGGAAGCGGCACCCTGCACGTGCGCACGTGCAAAACGGGTCCCAACTGACTTGTGCACGGCACCCTACTAACCGGTCCCTAACCGTGTACCAAATTTGAGCGCAATCGGTCCAGCCGTTCCCGAGATCTGGAAACGACCCCTGCACGTGCGCACGTGCAGCAGCACCCCAAATCTGGCACATGTATAATCAGTGCCTAGTGGGTGCCTAGCCTACCTACATGCCAACTTTCAGCGCAATCGGCCGAGTAGTTACCGAGATATTGCAACAATTACAAAACTGACACCTCTTCGTTTTGCACGTGGCACGTGTATAAGGGGTCACCCACATGCATCGGGAATAGTCCAATACTTGGTAGAAGGAATGAAGCTACCCTACAAAAATTACCGCGTGTAAATCGGTCAAGTGGTTGCTGAGATATAGGTAAGCCTCGCAAAAGCGTGACCACGGCCGGCCGGCCGCTCATACTCAGAAATTTCCGTTAATCTAAGGAAAGACTACGCTCGCTTCGCTCGCTCCGTAAAAAAACAGTTTTATTAAGTGAGACGTGTCACAATCTTCACACGGACATCGTTTGCTCCTAAGAGCACGTGCTCAAAATGTTCCCATTTTTGAGCGAGGCACAGCTCCACTCTTTCAAAACAGACCTGATGGCCCTTCTGCATGTCTTCTCGCTGATCTCGTGAACAGCCCTTGTGATAGACAGCCGTACCATTGAGATTTTCAACAATTCTTTCATTCCTAAATCTATCAGCTATTCGCAATATTTTGCTATTTAAAGGAGCCTTTTGTCGATTTAAAACGACACCTGATGGGATGGCTCTTTCGCATGTCTCCTCGTTGATCTCGTGAACAGCTCTAGTGATTGCCAAAGGCCAGCCATACCATGGATATTTTCAACTTCCTTTATTCCTAAATCTATCAGCTTGCCGCAATATATTGCCACTTGAAGGAGTCTTGGGTCTACTTAAAATGGTTCAAAAGTTAAGGCAAATAAAAAACTGTGTCAAATGCATAGGAGACACCCTGTAGACAGTTTTCTTCATTTGCATCGACGTGAAGTTAGGTACCTTATACGTACCTTACGTCCTATAAGTAACTCCCCAGTCCCCACCTATAGGTATCTTACGTCATACTAATGCTCCCGCCTCCCTGAAGTGCGTGACATACATGCCTCTTTGAACAGCACACAATTACCTATAAATACACGTAGGTAATTATAATAGGTACTTTCCTAATTAGGAGTTTGTTGAGACGGACGGGCAGGGCGGATAGGACGAGCACAGAGCCATGTATATATATATATATATATATATATATATATATATATATATATATATATATATATATATATATATATATATATATATATATATATATATATATATATATATATATATATATATATTTGTGTATTTTGGAAGCAGATTGTTCAATAGACACTGATTATTGAATGTGACAGCAGCTTCATTGTTGATTATCTTCCTTGATACACCTTCGATGTGTCGAACTATAAAAAAAAAGCCGTTTGTTTTCGGGTGAGAATCTGCTTAGAATGGAAGCGAAACTCATAATTGTAAAGATTGTCGGTATCATACACTTCATGGTTTTCTGTATTTTACATATGTCGACGTTTCGTCATATCTAATGACATTATCAAGACTAAATACGTTGCATGACATTACAATTATAGGCAATCAAGTAACACCGGTCATGGTACACTTAATCATCATTATCAGTTAGATACAGGCAGCAAATTACAGTAAATCCCCAGGCCAATGCGAATATCGCGCAAGAAGAAAGGAGACAAAATTCCTAAGCCGAAAAAACAAAAAACAAAAACATAACGTGCTTACATTGAACACGAACTTCTAACACGTCACCTCGCAAATGACAGCCCTGTTATATGAACCACTAAATCACCTGGCGCCTAGTGGTGCTCCCTCGTAGAGGGCCAAGGTGCCCCTTGCATTAACTTGTCGGTTAATGAGCGGGTCCCGATCACGAATGTAAACGGCTTCCAGGATGTGTAGCCGTCGAGCGTCTGAGCATTTGTCGAGGATGGAAGTGTTTTTGGTCATGTCCTGTCTGGTTAGTCTATGTCCGTGGTGAGTGTCACTGTGAGTTTTTGGGCCTCCACTTTGCAAATGCATTGTAATGCGCCGACTAAGTGAGGTTGTGGTCAGTCCAATGTAATTGCAGTTTGGTCGGAGCGCACAGTCTCCAAGAGTGCATTTGTAACTGTATATTACGTTGGTCTGTTTCAAGAGGTCTGTGTCACGCGTCGGATTGTTTTTCATCAGAAGTGATCGGGTGGTGGGATTTTGGTAGAAAATGATCAGTTGCAATTGGTCACCTTGTGTCACTGGTCTACAGTGTCGCCGTACTATCGACCTTAAAACTCGCTCGTCCGCTTTGTAGGCCGGTGACATTGTGTTCTTGTAGAAAAGTTTATGGACACTAGCGTCTTGTACAGGGGTCTGCCGTCCTTGTGTGTACACTGTCACTGCGTCACGTATGTGTTTGTCGATTGCTAGCACAGGGTAGTTGTTATTAGTCAAAATCTGTTTTACTCTTCCCATCTCTTTATGGACGAGCTCCCATGTCGAACAATGAGTCAGAGCCCGTCTCACATATGCCTTGATCACACTGTCCTTGTATCTGTCGGGACATTGACTGGCCCCGTTAACCCTCGCCCGCACATGCCATTTTCCCATCCTAGAACGCACATGGGGGGGGGGGGTGGTTGCCACCCCCCCCCCGCGCCATTTCGTTCCTGTTGGAGATAGAGCTTAGCAGTAAAGACCAAAAAGATTCTTTGGGAAGAGACGAATCCAATGATACCCAGTTTTACCTTCTCAGGTCAGTCATTGACCTTCCAGGTCAGGTCAAACTAAAAAATATTGCTGTTTTGGGTCACCGTTGGATATCAAGTGCGCTGCTTATCAAATACCGATGACGATGCTGTTTTCTGGTGCCAAGCCAGCTAGAACCTCTTTGTCACACTATCCGACCAGAATTTTGCTGCTGAGGTCATTTCAGATCAAGTTAGGTCAAGGTCAATTATATGTGTTTGTATGTCTGTGTGTGTCTGTGTGTATACTGATGTGTGCACCGATTGTTTTTGGGTCCATATCTCATGAAATCATGATCTGAGAAGCTTTTACCAAAAATGCAGTCAAAAAACTTCACAAAAAGTAAATTCAGCTTGCCTAAAACGCAATTATCTTAGATGACCTAGGTTGACCTTGACCCTGACCTTGACCCCTGTACATCGTCGAACAACATGTTCCATGATAGGTGGGAGGTAAGACTGGCAAAAAAGGCCGAAATCAGGGTGTCAAAAGCTCACAAGGCCCATGGCAAACGCAAGATGTTGAGAATTGGCCATTTGGGTCATGACATGACCTGAAAAACAAGGTCATATCTCCGAAACCAAAAATCACAGAAACTTGAAATTTTCAGTGGACATCAAGAAAGGATAGACGAGCAGCTATACGAAAAATCAGCCTTCTAGCTCTAAAAATGTTGAGTGCAGAGCAGAAAGACTGCCTGGGGGGGGTGGCAACCACCCCCCCCCCCCCCATGTGCGGGCGAGGGTTAAGGCACCTCCCCATGTCGGTTGGCTTCCGGTAAACCGTAGTCTCATAGGAACCACTGCTCCCATCAAGTGAAACGTCAAGGAAGTTAATTTTGCCCTCGTCACTGACTTCAGTGGTGAACTCTAATCCAGAGACCTGTTCAAGGCAGCCCTAAAACCCTAAAACCCTAAAAACCCTAAATGGCAACCCTAAAACCCACAAAACAGGATACCCTTTGCGACCCATCATTTCACAGATACCTCTGCCAACCTATCAATTGTCAAAACGTCTAAACCGCATACTTTTCCCATGTGTGCCTCAGACGTACTCGCTGCGCTCGCCCACTGAATTTGTCGATTTGGTGAAGGATAAGGAGCATAGAGGTCTTTTAGCATCCCTTGACGTTTCGAGCTTATTTACCAATGTTCCAGTAGAGAGAACCATTGATATTTTGATCGACTACGCCTATCATAGCCCTAATGCTACCCCGCCAGAGATTCCGGAGCACATAATGCGGGCTCTGCTCCGCCTATGCACGACCAAAGCCCCTTTTCGCGCCCCAAACGGTAGTCTCTACTACCAGGTAGATGGGATAGCCATGGAGTCCCCACTGGGCGTTCTATTTGCGCAGGCATTCATGGCCCATGTTGAAGACACCGTCCTGACCAGTGATGATGTAAAAAGACCGACTATGTACTGCCGTTATATTGACGACATTCTAGTTGATGTAGACGATCCCATGATCACTTACTGCGACTCAAAAGCTGCCTTGAACAGGTCTCTGGATTAGAGTTCACCACTGAAGTCAGTGACGAGGGCAAAATTAACTTCCTTGACGTTTCACTTGATGGGAGCAGTGGTTCCTATGAGACTACGGTTTACCGGAAGCCAACCGACATGGGGAGGTGCCTTAACGGGGCCAGTCAATGACCCGACAGATACAAGGACAGTGTGATCAAGGCATATGTGAGACGGGCTCTGACTCATTGTTCGACATGGGAGCTCGTCCATAAAGAGATGGGAAGAGTAAAACAGATTTTGACTAATAACAACTACCCTGTGCTAGCAATCGACAAACACATACGTGACGCAGTGACAGTGTAAGTACACACAAGGACGGCAGACCCCTGTACAAGACGCTAGTGTCCATAAACTTTTCTACAAGAACACAATGTCACCGGCCTACAAAGCGGACGAGCGAGTTTTAAGGTCGATAGTACGGCGACACTGTAGACCAGTGACACAAGGTGACCAACTGCAACTGATCATTTTCTACCAAAATCCCACCACCCGATCACTTCTGATGAAAAACAATCCGACGCGTGACACAGACCTCTTGAAACAGACCAACGTAATATACAGTTACAAATGCACTCTTGGAGACTGTGCGCTCCGACCAAACTGCAATTACATTGGACTGATCACAACCTCACTTAGTCGGCGCATTACAATGCATTTGCAAAGTGGAGGCCCAAAAACTCACAGTGACACTCACCACGGACATAGACTAACCAGACAGGACATGACCAAAAACACTTCCATCCTCGACAAATGCTCAGACGTTCGACGGCTACACATCCTGGAAGCCGTTTACATTCGTGATCGGGACCCGCTCATTAACCGACAAGTTAATGCAAGGGGCACCTTGGCCCTCTACGAGGGAGCACCACTAGGCGCCAGGTGATTTAGTGGTTCATATAACAGGGCTGTCATTTGCGAGGTGACGTGTTAGAAGTTCGTGTTCAATGTAAGCACGTTATGTTTTTGTTTTTTGTTTTTCGGCTTAGGAATTTTGTCTCCTTTCTTCTTGCGCGATATTCGCATTGGCCTGGGGATTTACTGTAATTTGCTGCCTGTATCTAACTGATAATGATGATTAAGTGTACCATGACCGGTGTTACTTGATTGCCTATAATTGTAATGTCATGCAACGTATTTAGTCTTGATAATGTCATTAGATATGACGAAACGTCGACATATGTAAAATACAGAAAACCATGAAGTGTATGATACCGACAATCTTTACAATTATGAGTTTCGCTTCCATTCTAAGCAGATTCTTTTCTAAGCAGATTGCAGATTCTCACCCGAAAACAAACGGCTAGTTCGACACATCGAAGGTGTATCAAGGAAGATAATCAACAATGAAGCTGCTGTCACATTCCATAATCAGTGTCTATATATATATATATATATATATATATATATATATATATATATATATATATATATATATATATATATATATATATATATATATATATATATATATATATATATATATATAATATATATATTCGAATAGTTCGGAAGCAGGTTCTCTTTTATGCAAGTTTTGTTAAACACAACAGCATAATGGGCACTTATCTTCTTCTTATTAAGACTTTCGAGGCGGTGAATGCACTGCAGAGGTTCGGGTTCGTGAGAATGTAAAATATTACCAAAAGATGTCATAAATACAAAATATCATAGCTATATTGTTGTTCGACGTTTCGATCTATCAGAGATCATTTTCAAGAAAATTACAGTCACACAGTTTTAGAAGTCATACTTTGAGATAAATGGGTTCAATTACATTTTTGGAACAAATATTACGGATATGATTACGAGCGAGCGAGCGCAGCGAGCGAAGCGAAGTCTTTTCAATATAACGGAAAAATCTCAGTATGAGCGGCCCGGCCCGGCCCGGCCCGGCCTGTAACGCTTTTGAGAGGCTTATATCTCAGCAACCGCTGGACCGAATGGCCTGCGGTCTTTTTTGCTGGGTAGCCCCATCCCTTCTACCCCGTAATTGACTACTTTTGATACATCTCAGTGACCGTCGTGGCACGTGCCACGTGAAAAGTCAAGGGTGTTCAATCAGTTTTGCAAAAGTAGTGATTTTGAGAGGCCCATATCTCAGTAGCCGCTTGAGCGATTGTCTTGCGGTTATTCTTATAGGGTAGCTGCATCCCTTCTACCAGAGGTCTTTTTTTCCGCATTTTTTTTTTCGCATTTTTCCGCAATTTGGCATGCTGAGGCTGTGCAGCACAGACGGCTCGGTAAGAGGCTCGATTCGCACCACTGCTGGACCTTGGCAGAGCCATGAGCTGGCGAGCCGTCCTGCATAAAAATACATGTCGACCTGTCATCGATGTGCATTGGCCATGTGCATTGTGCGTTGACTCAGAACTGAGCCGCTGGAGGCTCTCGTAGGTAATAAGCCTCAGGCTCAGAGAGCTCTTCCAATAGCATCTCACGGCTCACGCTCCTGGCTCGAGGATGCGCCCTTGTGCGTAAGCAGCTTTGCCAAATTATTCACCAACTAGCCCCTCTTCCTGGCCGCCTTTTTCAATGCGAATTCTGCCACGGTCGAAATGGTGGGCGCATGCCCAATCTGGGACGATCTGCAGCGCTGCCAGCCCAGCAGTCGTATGCTTATCTCACCAGTGCAGCGCTGGACTGTGCAGGCAGATGCCTTACTGACCACAGTGACCAGCAATGACACGCTGTGTCATTTCGGCCCGAAGCATGCCGACTGTCTGGTTCAGCGTAAAACTGGCCGTAGCTCGGTGACCCATGACCCGAGGTCCGTTCTCGACCTAATGCTCTGTGACCAAGGGCCGTGCCATGCAGCGGTGCAGCCGAAAGCGTTATCCCTTAGGGGTAGAAATGATTAGGAACCACATATGTGTTGTCATAGGTACAGGACAAAACTTTTGCGGGGCCCTGTACCTACATAACTATAAGCCCACCATGCAGTTTCCCTTCAATCGGCCTTGGTCCAGCAAAAATAGTCACGTGCTAACCTCTCTCCTTAGAAAGACGCTACTTGATGTTTGGGCAGAGCATAGGCTGATATTACGGATTGGCATTTGCAAGGGTGCAGCCAAGTTGGGTCCTCCCCCCTCCCCCTATACGGCCAAGAATGCGTGATTTTTTATTTTTTGGCAACCTTATAAATAAGGTAGCCAAAATCCGGGAAGCAAATAGGATTAGGGGTAGGTTCGGTTCCGCGGGCCCCATCCTAACGAAAAACCTAATGGGCATTTGGTCCCACATTTCAGATGGTCCTGGATCCGCCCTTGTGCGTTTTACATTCGTTTCCTGTGTAGGTAGACATATGTTTCGACCCGTTTGAAAACCCGCCCGTTTTAAAACTGACCGACCCGTATTGAAACTGACCGATGGGTAGGTATTATCCGTTTTCACGACGGCCATCTGGTACACATTTGGTGCAGATTAGGTGCAGATTTGGTCAAATTAGATCCAGTGTATCTCTGATTAGCATATCAGCTAGGGTTGCACTAATTGCTTATATGCCTGCTTTGTCATATTATCAGAGAGTAGGGGAGAGTGGGGTAAGATACCCAGGGTGGGAAAGACGCCCCACCCCCTCTAGCGGGGAAACAAATAATCTAACATGAAATTAATATTCTTAGCGTAAAGCGGAAGCATGTCTTGCTAACTGCACAAAAATTTGCGAAGCTTAGTTGAGCAACGGTTGGCTGGTGATTGCATGTTTTTTAGTTGCTGCTTTCAAAAAATATTTTGGTGTCGAAACATTGTAAAGATCAAAGAAGGTAAATAATATTTATCTCCCTTGCTATGGTCGAGATACATTAACATACGTGTACTGTGTCCCAACCAGTTTGTTTCAGGTTGTTGTTTTATGGCTAACATATTGTACTGATTTAATGTTAAATCGGTACCTTGGGGAAAGATGCCCCCTGCCCTGATGGGGAAAGACGCCCCCTATTTCCGTACGCTGTCCTTCAAGCAACCCGTCGAATCATTATTACATACTTGTGATGGGAGACAAAAGCCGATCTGGGACTATTGAGAGTCCAATACGGTCGGGTGCTCTCCATATATGGTTGATGGCTGTGATTTCGATTAAGTATGAGCAAAGGCTATTTCATCATCACTAAAACGGGTGCTCTCCATGCCGGTCTCTCGGCCCACACGACTTTTTGGGCGGCATCTGACTCTGAGAGCCCGCATGACATCCTCTGTGAGCCCCATTATTGACTCCAAGGTCCCTCACGACATCCTTTGAGGGCTCCCACGCTGGCTCTACGGGCCGCGCTAGCATCTGAGGTCCCCACGATGGGCATCATCGTGCATCATGAAGACCTATAAGGGTCCCACGACGGTCTCCGAACGCCACCACGGAGGCTCGTTTGGCCGCGCTGGACATGATGACCCTAACGATGGCCTCTGAAGCCCCTCACGACGACTTTTTAGGGCCCTTATGATAGCGTTTAGTGTCTACCGCAGGCTCAAGGGACTACTGATTCCTTCAGGCAATTCACGTGCCCATTTATGTCACTTATAGTGCAGGGGGCATCTTCCCCAACGCAACTTCGCCAAAACAATTACGATGTCGTACTACTGTCGGAGACCTGGCTACGCCCTTCTACGCCAAACAGACTTTTAGTGCTCCCTGGCTACTCCCTTAGCCGCACAGACCGACCTGATGGCCGCGGGTACGGCGGTGTCGCAATCGCAACAAAATCGGATATCACATCAGTGCCCATCAAGTTCCCAAGTTTTGAGCGCGGCTGCAGCCAGCTCGAGTCAAAGTGGGCGCTGCTCAAGCTCGACAAAGGTCGTCAACTCATCGTATGTTCTTTATACCGCCCCCCTCGCCACTCCGAAACCGCTTTATGTGCCGATTTCGCCGACCTTGAAAATCAGTTACAAAGAGTACTTATCGATCACCCTAGGACCCCGCTCGTCATCTGCGGTGATATAAACTGTGACCTGCTGAAGAAAGAACCCAACTTTCGTGCACGACAGCATCTCAGCAGCTTCCTATCGGACTACTCCCTAGACCAGCTAGTAACAACTCCGACTTTCACTTCCGGTTCGCTCCTAGACGTGTGTATGGTGAACAAAGTGGACCTCTTCTCTAACACCCGTGTTGAGTTTTGTCATTTTAGTCCGCATAAATTTATTAGCGTAGATGTCAATGTCCCCAAACTGCGTCCGAAGCCTACAATCATCTCAGCTCGTTCGCTCAACCGTGTTGATGTCACTGCCCTTAATTCTGATCTGGAGCTTGTCGACTGGGAGCCTGTGTTTACCGCCGCGACTGTTAGTGATCAGTGGGATGCATTCGTGTCCAATTTTTTGCCTATTATCGACGACCACGCCCCACTCAAGCGCATTACCATTCGGAACCCCACAGCGCCCCCGGCCTCTGCTGCCACACGGAACCTTATGTCCCAGCGCCGCGCCTCGCTACGACTGTCCGGTCGTCAGTCGACAGCTTACAAGGAGCTGAATCGCTCTGTTCGGGCCGCGCTGCGTCGCGACCGGCGAGAGGAGCTTCAGAGAAATATCTGCGAGCGGGGTCCCAATAAGGTCTGGCAGTCTATCAGGACATTTGTAGCAGGGAAAAAGGACGGTCCTAGTGTGCAGCCTAATTTACCCGCCGATGAACTAAATTCATTTTTCGTCTCTGTCGGACCTCGCATCGCTGCGGAGGTCCGGTCTCTTAACACCACTACCGATCTGAACGTACGCCTCCCCCGGGTCGGTGCTTGTCGTTTCCAGCTCCGCGCGGTCACTCTCGGCGAACTCGGTCACACTATCTTCGGCATGCGCAACTCAGGCGCCAGTGGGACTGATGGCATTTGCATCCGAATGTTAAAGTCCGGCTTCTCAGCTATCGGTCGCGTCATACTTTACATTATCAATACGTGTATTACCAACTCCGATATCCCCGATTCCTGGAAACATTCCACAGTCCACGCAATCTTCAAATCTGGCAGCCCCTCAGATCCCACCAACTTTCGACCAATCTCATTAGTCCCCGTGATTATGAAGGTTGTGGAACGCCTTGTACATCAACAGCTTTACCACTACCTCTCAAATAACTATCTCCTTGCCTCCTCGCAGCATGGTTTTCGCCCCCGACACTCCACAGAGACCGCTCTGCTGTCCGTCACAGACCAAATCCTCGCAGCCTCTGATAGGGGAGAACTTTCACTGCTGTGTCTTCTTGATTTGAGCAAATGCTTTGATGTCATCGACCACGACCTTCTACTTCAAAAACTGGCTATGCACGGGATCGAGACCACTTGGTTTTCTGCTTTTCTCACGGGACACACCCAGAGCGTGTCCCTATCTAACGGCGCCGGAGGTAGAGTACTGTCGCAGCCGCTTCCAAATAATATGGGCGTCTTCCAAGGATCTGCCCTGGGACCGTTACTCTTCACCATATTTTCGAACAACCTCTCGCTATACGCAGGTGACGCCACCGTTTTCCAATATGCGGACGACACCCAGGTTCTAGTGAGCGGCCGTGCCGACGACCTCAGATCGCTTATCTCTCGCATGGAAGCTTCACTCGCATCAATCAGTGACTGGTTCTGTCTTCACGCCCTCAAGCTAAACGCAAACAAAACTCAACTAATGGTTTTTGGCAGCAGACAAAATTTACGGAAAGTACCCGACTTCAGCGTCTCTCTTCGTGACTCTGTGTTGCAGCCATGCGAGCAGGTGGGAAATCTGGGTGTTGTCTTTGACAGCGCCCTGTCCTGGGAAGCACATGTGTCCGAGCTTAGTCGTCGGTGTACTGGCTTGTTGGTCGGACTGTCTCACGCACGAAATTGTCTCCCTGACGGTGTCATTAAAGTCCTCGTTACATCTCTTGTCATATCACGGATCAACTACTGCCTCACTGTGTACGGTAACGGGACTCAGAAAAATTTTGACCGACTCCAGAAAATTTTGAACTTTGCCGCTAGAGTGATCTTCGGACGGCGTAAGTTTGACCACGTCTCGGACCTGCGTGACAGACTTGGCTGGCTATCACCAAAATCCATGTCAGATTACCTGACACTCACGATCGCGCAAAAGGTCATTAAGCATGAAGAGCCCGAGAACCTCGCTGCACTGTTCGTCCCTAACCAAAATTTTCGAGACAGGCACACACGGCAGGATCATCTCCTTCATCTTCCCCGACCGAGGCTTGAAACTGGAAAACGGCGTTTTGAGTACCGTGCCGCGGCGCTATTGAATAGCCTCCCACCCCAGGTAGTGCAGCTGCCACCTGCCAGCTTCGCCCGGTCTGCCAGGGCCGCGCTGATTAACAAATCCCCGCTACGCCGCTGACGAGTCTGTTTAGTAGTAGGCAGGGCATGCCGCCCATTGGTGGACGATCTGTTTGTGCTTATGTATATATATATTGTTTGTCTTGTGTACATATGTATATGATTATTGTCGCGACCCCCATCGATGGATGACTGTCGTCTAGTGCTGAGTGTTCTTCCCCCTGCCCGCATGATTGTTATCCATTATACTCGGATCTAAGCCGTAATCGCCACGCCATATGTGGAAGGCTTTTGGTGTCAATACATACATACATACATACATACAGGGGGCGTCTTTCCCACCCTCTGGGGTAAGATGCCCCCTTACTCTTCTTCAGGAAAATACTTGATAGCAAAAAAGTTATCATAATGCAGGCACGAAAGTGTGATATTTTTTGGAGAAAAAATGATGTCGGCTTCCGTTGAAACTCCAAGGTTTTTGCTTTCCGATTGTCATTTTCGAATAATGTATGACATTGCAAAACCCTGGGCATCTTTCCCCACTCTCCCCTATCATCGATTAAAACACTGAAATGAATTCATAAAATGAAGATATTTGCTGTAAAAGAGATTATGTGCAGATTTGGTCAAATTAGGTGCATTGGCCGGATAGCCCGTCGTGAAAACGCCAGCCAGCAGTATAAATACTTCGGTAGATATAAACACCAGTCGGACAGTTTTTATACCGACCGGGCAATATAATTGATGCAACTCAATTTTCCCTCACGTGCCATTTCAAAACTCGGGCAAAATCAAAACTAGCCTACAAAATAGTATCTATTTCCATGTAATGACGAATACTTCGTAGGTAGGCCTGCAGTGGTCTTTACCACTGCAACCACTGGGGGGGGGGGGGGGTCGGTTGGACCCCCTGCCGTTCGGCTTCTGATCGAGCTAAAGCTTAGCTGAAAAAAACGAGCGTGTTGTCCGTGACGAGAGGAAGCCGATGATACCCAATTTTAATCCTCGCCGGCACAGGCCATTTTGCGTCCTTCGACGGCACGGGGGGGTAAGACCCCCCAGTCTCAGTCTCGCGTTTGGCCCCTGATTGATCTAGAGCCTCGCGAAAAAAAACATCGTGTACTGTGTAGGTCATCACGAGACGTAGCCAACGGTACCCGGTTTTAAAGTCATAGGTCAAATAGTGACCTCTGAGGTCAGGTCAATAACCCAAAAGTCGGGAAAATCGGGACCTGTTAGAACGTCGTTAAGTGTGGCTGCTATGGTTTTTTATTTCGGGGTGCTGATCACGAATATCATGTTAGTTTTGATCACAGATGATGTCTACATGCTTAGAGTTTAGACCAGGTCGGGTCAGGTCAGGTCAGGTCAACCAGTAGGCGTCCTGCCGGTATTCGTAGTGGATGGCAACCGGCTCTGACAGCTTCGTAATGTGTTATAAAGGCACCAAAACTACTTCGCAAATGTTCAAATGGTTGCTAAATTCAAATTCAGCTAAAAAAAAAAAAAAACACTAGCCAGAAACGTGTAAAATTCGAAGAAGTGAATCGTGGTCATCAAAGGTCAATGGCCTGACCTGACCTTCAGGTGACCTTGACGACCACCTTAATGCATGGGACCAATATCATATCACATGTTTGAACGCTTGAAACCACAAAAAGACTGCAAAAAAAACTTAAGGGGTTGCATCAACCCCCTTGTGCCGGCGAGGGTTGAATAGGTACATTCACCAACGATGCCTGAGCATGGAAATATATACCTACCTATCCTGGATCTATGATCTCCTAAGATCTAACGATAAACCAAGAACAAGGGTGAATGATCCGAGTAGATCCCACTATTGTGCAACCTGTGAAACAATGCCGAGTTATTGTAATGGGAACAAACTTGACACATCTTCATTTTGAATTTTGCATGTGCACTGGGAGCTACGCGCATGCATTGAAAGTATCCGATGCTTGGTAGAAAGATGCAGCTACCCAACTAAAATTATCTCAGGTTAATTGCCCCAGCGGTTTCTAAGGTACAGACCTGTCAATTCGGATTCGGCTAACGGATTCGGATAACGGATTTGGCGTGAAAAATAAGCCATAAAACATGTGTCGCACGCCCATGTAGCAGAAAGTGAAAACCGTGACCTTTCGTGACCTGACCTGACCTTGACCCGTGCTTAGTATGACCCTTATACGCACATGGTATCTTCAATAGGCCTTTGAGGTCATTTTTGGTGAGTTTCGAGCAGGAGCTATCGATTCCGCTGTCCGTAAGCCTGATCATGCAAAACCCCAGAATTTGACCTTTGACCTGGCCTGGACCCGAAAGTTGACCTCAATCTTAAAATCTTAAGGGTGATTTGGGAAAGTCTCGTAGAGACCTTTCGAACGCCGCCTCGCGGGGCTCGATACGACCATTGGTTCTCGAGATAACAGGGGTGGGGGGTCGGATCCGAGGAATTTTTATAAGCATGAGTTTCCTGCTTTTATTAAATGATAAAAAATATTTTATCGTTTTTAATACCTACTAGGTTTGTACTGTAATATATATGTACCTACCTAGAGTTCACCTATGCAGTTACTCGCTAGGCGGCACGGGCGGACATCGATAGCAGCGCCTCTATCGGTCACTAGGGAAAGCTGGGCTGTAGGCGACGATATACCGGCTGAGTTATCACACGTTGAATAGGTTTATAGCCATCCGTCTTGTGAAAAAGTTGAACTTTTGCCTTTAATATTTCTACAGGCAATTTTAGAAGTGTCTTCACATGGATTACAAAACCGTTTAGATTATTGTATTCACTTCAAGCCTTCCCTATTGTTCTTGATGATGCGGGAACTATTTCTAATTAGTGTTTCTAGCTTAGTAAAAGAACATACTGTGCAAACGATGAAAAAAGCATAAATGGAAGATTTTAAATGCAATGTTCTCTAACAATTAATGGTAAATTCTCTACATATCAAGGAAAAGTTGCATGCTATTTGATAATTTAAAGTTCTTGGGGCCACTTGTTTTCTTCTTTTCTTCCGTCGCCCCAATGGCCGCGAATACACTTGTGATAACGCCTATCGTACTACTAGTGCTTAGGTATACTCTATACATCTCGCCGAGCCGAACGACCGGCGCAGCGACGGCCAGCCGAAGGACACACGAGGCACAGTAGAGGCACGCATTCAAACCAAATTCCACAGAAAATGGAAAAGAGGGAGACTGGAGTGTGGAGAATGCCGAGCTTACGAGTGCATACCTACTGCATATCAAAGTCGACGTTCTCATAGAAAAGTGGCTTAGTATGGAAAACCTTCATTTGTGGCGCCGTGAATTGGCAGGCTATGTAGGCCGTGCATGTAGGTGCCTACAACAGAAATTTAATTGTGTTTACTATAAGGGTAACTAGTAATTTCATAGGGAAACGTCCTGAGAACGATACCAGGGAAAGTTTTGTCGGAATCTTTAATTCTCGCAATTAAAGGGTTAGGGTAGTGTGGGGTAATTTGAACATATTTTTACGTCTTCTCCGTTGTACCAAATTCCAGTTCAACCCTGGATGAAGAAAAACTGCTTCAGTAGCGCAAGTGTCACTTGCTTTCACCATGCAAGCCTCATTTTTGGACGAGCCGAGCATACCTTGAATAGCATAGCCTCACTTCTCCACCAAGTCACGGTGTGTTCAAATTGCCCCACCGTGGGGTAATTTGAACATACTGCCTTTACCTGTCATAAAAACGATAGTCTCGCCAGCACCGATGTTGTTTGGCCCATAAACAAATAGGCAGAACAATTCTAAACATACTTTCACTTGAAAAATCAACACAACAGCAAAAATAACAGTTGCAGAGTATCAATATCTGCACGCTGCACACCGGTCAGTTGACAGAATTCGCCCCTCTTCAATTAACAGAACGTCTATCATTTTTGTTCGATAAAAACTATCCCAACCGTACTACATCTGTTAAAGTGGTGCCAATGGAAACCTGGACATTCGGAGTTCTGATTTTGTCCAATGTCCAATTCGGAATTGGTTGGACAAAGGTAGCAGACTGGACAACATTGGACGATGGCTTGCTACACTTCAGCGCTTTTTATAAAGTAATCGTATTCGTGCATAGCATTGAATGGCGAATGGACAGCTTGTTAAGCTCTCAATATAATGAACACTTTTCGGCTGGTAAAATTACATGATAAGCAATATAAATGACGGTTTGAGTGTTGATAGCTGCATAATTTTCGGACATATTTGGACAAATAGTTGACTTTAACATTTTTGGACGGAAAATCAACAAAAATGCCGGACATTAGACGGATATTAGACGTAAATTTTCTAAACTGGCATCACTTATCTGCTACTGCCTTGGGTCGAAAATATTGGCAAAAAAAAAAAACTGGGAGCGTTGTTTTTTCGGATGTGGGGTAATTTGAACATATTTTTACGTCTTCTCCGTTGTACCAAATTCCAGTTCAACCCTGGATGAAGAAAAACTGCTTCAGTAGCGCAAGTGTCACTTGCTTTCACCATGCAAGCCTCATTTTTGGACGAGCCGAGCATACCTTGAATAGCATAGCCTCACTTCTCCACCAAGTCACGGTGTGTTCAAATTGCCCCACCGTGGGGTAATTTGAACATACTGCCTTTACCTGTCATAAAAACGATAGTCTCGCCAGCACCGATGTTGTTTGACCCATAAACAAATAGGCAGAACAATTCTAAACATACTTTCACTTGAAAAATCAACACAACAGCAAAAATAACAGTTGCAGAGTATCAATATCTGCACGCTGCACACCGGTCAGTTGACAGAATTCGCCCCTCTTCAATTAACAGAACGTCTATCATTTTTGTTCGATAAAAACTCTCCCAACCGTACTACATCTGTTAAAGTGGTGCCAATGGAAACCTGGACATTTGGAGTTCTGATTTTGTCCAATGTCCAATTCGGAATTGGTTGGACAAAGGTAGCAGACTGGACAACATTGGACGATGGCTTTCTACACTTCAGCGCTTTTTATAAAGTAATCGTATTCGTGCATAGCATTGAATGGCGAATGGACAGCTTGTTAAGCTCTCAATATAATGAACACTTTTCGGCTGGTAAAATTACATGATAAGCAATATAAATGACGGTTTGAGTGTTGATAGCTGCATAATTTTCGGACATATTTGGACAAATAGTTGACTTTAACATTTTTGGACGGAAAATCAACAAAAATGCCGGACATTAGACGGATATTAGACGTAAATTTTCTAAACTGGCATCACTTATCTGCTACTGCCTTGGGTCGAAAATATTGGCAAAAAAAAAACTGGGAGCGTTGTTTTTTCGGAGCTATCCCTGTCTTCATTCAAATTCTCACACTATGTTCAAATTACCCCACGCTAAAAGTTATTTTGCCATTTTTAAAAACAGGGTTCAAAAGCAAATTTCTTGGATTGAAGGCACTGATTAGGTCATTATACAACAAAAGCCGTTGCGTATTAGGCGCTAGCAATGCAAGATTTTGCGCTGCAATGAAGTTGCAATGACGTGTTGTTAGGCGTTTTTCCTTGCGAAATTGATTTTTTTACACTGCGCGTCAACATCTTCATTCCCTGAAACTTTAAACCCCGTTCATATGATAGCCCTTTTAGTTACGATAATTGCTCGCATTGGTCTTATTGTCATGCCACTTATGGATTTTCCGTAATTTTCTGTTATTCACACTATGTTCAAATTGCCCCACATGTTCAAATTACCCCACCCTACCCTACGTGTTGCTACTTACGATGAACGATTTTATGACGATTGAGTAACGATTTGCAAAAACTGCATTTGCTTTCTCAGTCCAATTTCATCAACACATTTAGCTATGCCTATTATGTTTCATGTTTGGTTTTGCGCTACAGTGAGGTGAGACACTTAAAAAATATTTCGGCCTCATCCACTTAACTACCTACTGGTTCATTGGTTTGTACACTCGGGGGCAGATTGATGTTCCACAACTCTTTATCCACCGGGTTCCTATGGCTCAGCATTGGCAGCAGCCGCCTGGTACCGGTAGACTGTGCCGCTTCACTTACTTGTCAAGCGGCACAGCCTACCCACCTGTATGCCACCGGTCTGGGTCGGTGGCTGGAAGGCGATGTGGGCCGCCTGTGACGTCAGCGCAGCGGTGAGGGCCGAGCCCGGAGGCATGGCTCGGGTCGGCTCGGCGCGGCGGCTGGCGAGGACTGGGGAGTGAGGTGGGGTGGGAGCACGGACATCGCGTGGCTGGGCGAGTGTAGTTAACTTTCGCATCTCAAGGCGCCAATTATTCTACCTAACAATTGTGCTAAAGCAGTTGTTAAAATGTCCTATCCCCAAGACAGCGCATATCATCATACTTGCAATGCACATTACGACACACTTAAGCGTGGCAATGGGACAGCCGATAGAACTTCTGTCACTCGTGCATCGAGGTGCGGAGCTATATTTTGTATAACATATTAGTATTAAGGCTTTGATTGAGCAGATTGGTGTCTATTGTTTCGCACGGCAATCGTCCAGAGACGTGGGAACTGGGGGTTATGAGTAGTGCCGCAGCCAACGCTCCAATTAAAAGCGATTATTACTGTTGCTCTAATATGTGGTCGCAGCCTCCAATAGCAAACCGTTCCAACTAGGAGCCAAAAAGTCGGCCATTCAGGGGGGTTCGAACCGGGCTTCTCCCACCGGCCAATTCACGACACGAGCGTTCATCCACTGAGCTACCGAGAATGGTCCTCGTCTGCACAAAACAAAATGACATTCACCCGCTGACCGCCAATGACAGTATTGTGACATTTGATCGCGTTTGACCGCGGCGGGTGGTCGCTGGTTTCGGCAGCTCAGTGGATACAGGCTAGCGTCGTGGGGTGACCGGTTGGAGAAACCCGGTTCGAACCGTCCCAGGTGCGCGACTTATTTGTTCCTAGATGGAACGGTTTGCTATTGGTGGCTGCGACCACACATTAGAGAAACATAAGAGTTGGGACGCCGCGCTATCCAAAACCCCCAGTTCCCACGTCTCTGGACGATTGCTGTGCGAAATAATAGACACCAATGAGCTCAATCAAGGCCTTAATACATATCTGTTAAAAACAATGTAGCTCCGCAACTCGATGCACGTGTGATATAAATTCTATCGGCTGTCCCAATGTCACGTTTAAGTGTGTCGTAATGTGCATGGCAAGTATGATGATAGGCGCTGTCTTGGGGATAGGACATTTTAACAACTGCTTTAGCACAATTGTTAGGTAGAATAATTGGCGCCTTGAGACGCGAAAGTTAACTACACTCGCTCAGCCGCGCGATGGTCCGTGCTCCCACCCCACCTCATTCCCCAGCCCTCGCCAGCCGCCGCGCCGCGCCGACCCGAGCCATGCCTCCGGGCTCGGCCCTCACCGCTGCGCTGACGTCACAGGCGGCCCACATCGCCTTCCAGCCACCGACCCAGACCGGTGGCATACGGTGTGGGTAGGCTGTGCCGCTTGACAAGTAAGTGAAGCGGCACAGTCTACCGGTACCAGGCGGCTGCTGCCAATGCTGAGCCATAGGAACCCGGTGGATAAAGAGTTGTGGAACATCAATCTGCCCCCGAGTGTACACGGCAGTGTTCCGATGAAGATAAAATGACACTTGTCAATTTCTATTTAGCTCCTACTATATAATTGCCTGTTTTCTTACACTTCATAGACATAAAAAAACGTCAAATCGTCCCAGAATTTGCAATCCCATTCTTTCTCTCGCCCCGGCCCCCTATACTCTACTCAGCCCAAGCGGGTCCGCCCGCGCTCCACGTGGTCCGGCCCGGCGGCTGGTGCTGTCCTCCCCTCATCCGTGCCGCTGAGCTCTGAAGCGCGGGTGCCCTAAAACCATGAATCACACCCACCCGGCCCGAGCGCCGGCCCGAGTAGGCCCGCATGGTCCGGCCCGGGCGGGTCTGGCGGCTGTGGATGGCACCGGCCTCGTCCCTATCGCGTTGTTGAGGAGTGTACCTGACAAAGCACAGTGGAACGGGTAGCCTCATTGGTCAACCGCTAGCCAATCAAAACCGTCGCTTTTTTGAACCGCCTAAGGGCCTAATGGCGTCAGGCTCCCTGTAGCACTTAATCGCACTAACGAGCAGTCGCACTTCTGAATCTGTAGCACTCGTGTAGTATTTGCACTAATGAACTGTCGCATATTTGATATACACCCTTTTGGAGGAGGCTCTTGCGTAGACATATTTGGCGCACGTAATACAAATGTGAATTGTTTATAATTGAGATTTGAGGGAAGTGGAAATGATTTTAGTGATTGATGACGATTGGATATCTTTAAATAGTAATGTTTGATATTAATCTAAGGTTATTTTATTAGAAAGCGATTTATTATCACTTGATTTATGTTTGCGCGCCATAAATCGCCGACCGTTACAGCCCGCAAACAGCTGATTTCCTCGCGAAAATGTTCCCGTGGCTCCTCTGAAACGGCTCTCCTCCAAGCTCATCCAACCTCATCCGAGATTTTTTGGGAGGAGCGACGGGAACAGACCCATTATGTGGCCTTGGTCAAAACAGTCGGCATCTTGTCCTATGTCGATGTTTCTTACCTATTTCCCACTCCCAGTTTTATTGAGATCAAGGCCAATCTGAATCGAGATAAAGTATTTGCGTCGGTTAGTCGGTAGTTGTTTCAGGTAAAAGTAGGTACATTGAGTCCGAGTGACTGTTAAAAGATAAAGTTTTCATATTCTTACATTATTTGACATCCTGAATCCAAAAATGATAATTAAATGTTTTCGGGAAATAAAAGAAAAGACATAATCAAACCTGACCTTACCTTACCTATTTACCTACAACCTACCAACCTACAACCTACAAACCTACATCCTAACCTAACCTATGGGCGCAAAATGACCTTGTAGTCGGCGCGCCCTTAAGCCCCAATAAACAACAACAACAACCTAACCTAACCTAACCTACAAACCTACCAACCTAAAACCTACAAACCTACAACCTAACTTAACCTAAAACCTAAATTTTTTGCTGTTACATATATGTATCAACAGCGTCACAATTGTCCACTCGGACCTAATGTATACTAATACCGTTGTTTCACTTCCTACATTACATACCAATACTGATACTATACTAGCCTTGGATATAAATCAATGCTATTTGTTTGGGCCTTGTCTGGGTGCCAATTTTCCACTCTTATCCCCTTTTTGGTGAGTGATATCCCCTCAGACACCCAAGCCAAATCAAATTTTTGGGATGCTGCAGGGGGAGGGCTAATTCAGTCGGTGACACACCAGGGAAATAAGCTAAAATAAGAGCGCTCTATTTATTGCTCCCGCTACTTCACCGTCTCCCATAGGGTCCTGTGTTGAGCTGGTGTCGAGGCTCTAAAAATGACGCCGATTTTTGCACCCTTCTCACGAAAACCGCTCGGACCGCCTGGAAACTAATTGTTCCGCTCTAAAAATTTCATGATCGACGGGAAAATGAATGAGGAAAAGATTGGTCCTGAAATAATTCTGAACTCCCTGTAGAACATATCGAAATATGGCTGCAAACTAGGAGCATGTCAAAATCGACAAAACAATACAAATAAACTTACCGGGATTTTTTTATTTTCCATGCATCTGTGTATGAAATCAGTCGGTTTTTCGGAAAGATCATCTTCTGTTTAATAAATAATTCCACAATTGCAATCGAGAAAAAAAACATTTCCGCTGTGACAGCAGTTTTGGCATTGTGCCAGTAGTGTGGCGTGCGCGGCGCTGCGTGGTCGTCGGGACGGAGTTGTGAGTATTTTCGGTGTTTTAAATGGTTGATGGCCATTTGAACCAGCTTTATATTATTTCCTACAAATTTTTGCATCAAATTATTGCTTTGAAAGACCATTGAAACCCCTTATCTCTTCATGAAACACGATCATATTCATCGTCGACGAAAATGGCGCGGGACTCCATGTGCATTCCGATCGAAATAAATCGTAAATTAAATAATATTCGATGATAAGTATCATATTCTAGTGACACGTTTTCATAAAATAAGGCATAAACTTTGCAAGGAAGTCAACATAGGATAATTGGATTCTTATTTTGCTCACATATCCTTGTAGTAGTCAAATGGCTCAATTGTTAGATAAATGTAAGTATATGTTTTGGCTTGATGTTTGCTGTGAAACCACCCAGCCACTTGCTGGTTGAGTGGTTTTCTGATAATTACCTGATAATCATTTCTCCTTTTCCTGAAAAGAAACTAAAATTCCTTTCAAAGTAATCCCTTTTTAGGAAAGGCGGATTGCTCATTGACATTTCATGTTCTTGTTTTGTTATTGCTGGCAGTATTTTGATACAATAATGCAATATGATTTTTTTTGCAATAAGAAAACCTAAGACAAACTTAGTTAATGCGTCAATCAAACACCCAACAGAAAGATTGTGAGTCCTTGTGACGTGAAGTAGAATATTCCATGAATGTGTTATATAGAATATGCCAAATATTAAATTAATTATTATTTGATACTGATAGCTGAGCATGTGAATTATGCCACAATATAATTACATTTTCTGGTTTTGAAATAGCCAGCAGTATTTTACTTCAACAAATGTAATATACATGGAATACATGTTGTTATGTTATGTTAAAAGTTTAATAACAGCCAATTGAAGGGGCTGTTTCAGCAGATAATGTTTGTACCTTATGCATTACCTTTCTTTTCTGCAGGACCATGCTTCCGCTGGGTGGTCGACATTTGCCTCCTGAAGAAGTTGAGCAACATGAAGACCACCAGATGAGGTGTCTGCAGTTCATGTGGAACTCTGCAGACTACAAGTGTTATGCCAACCACAACCAAAGTGCTGTGATCATGGAGGCATGAACCTCATGACAACACTTCAGATTTGCAGTTGAATCAAAGTGTGATTCAAACCACCTGTGGCATCTCACTCAATGTGTGAACAGTGTGATTATTGTGCAGTGTTCAGCTGCAACTAAGACATTTATTAGTGACTCGTTTTGCAATTAGCCACCAAAAGCATTTTTTGGGCTAGCTGCTGTAATTTGTTGTGCACTGCGCAATAGTGGTAGTGTTTTGTCACTTGTCAAGTTGTCAGTTGTGCATGTTGCATGTTTCTCTTCCCTCGGCCCTCATTATCAGTTAAGTGGTGAATTGGCATCACTCAGTCTCCCCAGATCTCCATTGACTGTCTGTCAACCACCCAACTTGAGATGGTATTTGCTAATAGTGTCAGAAAAGAAGTGATTGTAGACATTTTTAGGGATATGAGCTCCGTTTCATGCGTGTTCCAGTTGTCATTTTGTCACATGTCCCATAGTGTAATAAATGGAAACTGTTGTTCCCTTTTGAAGGTACTCGCGGATGCAGAAAGCGTTGGGCCTAATTATTAAACGCACCCTCCTATCAGCGACGCACGAAATCGACAAATATCATCCTTTCTAGAACAGGAGGAAACGAAAACTTGTGAACATAGCTGTACCTACAACAGTGCATAAGGAATTGAAATTCTGGGAGTTTTTGAAATTCGGAGAAACTCATGTTGTCGACAGGTATGCCCCCTTGCACGTCAAAGACCGCCTAAAAAAACAAACGTCTACAAATGAAGGCAGTATTCGTATGTTCGTTGTAATTGCAGCAGCCTAGCAACATGCATTGCGGCCCGATGGCGAATTACACTCGTGCTCAAAAACTATGCCGGTAACTGCCAATGCACTTAGGTCATAGGTGAGGAGAGGAAGGGTTATGTCATATGTCAACATCATAGAAATGGCTTCATCTGAGCTGTGCCTATTGTACATAATTCAACCAATCTATGCATTTCGTTTCTTGCAATCTACTCATGCCTTCACTCCAGCTTCAGAGTAATCATCCCATATTGTACGTATTGATTTCTATGGCGGTTTGCAATTGCTAGCCGCGTCTCACCTCAGTTTGGTGGCCCCGCATCGGCCCACTCGGCCGCTCTAAAATTGACTTACGGAGGAGGATGGTGGCTTTTATTTTAGCTTCTCCGCTGACTGCGGGGAGCGCCGTCGCCGAGGTAGGAGCAATAATTAGCTTATGTTTGGGACTAATTTCCACGCTTAATTAACATTTTAATGTTATTTTTATTAATTCATGTTAATCTTTGATGCATTCTCTTTCTATTGATACCATCCACCGGTCTGAGAATTACTGCCTTGCTGCGTAAGGGCCGATAAAAGATCACGCTTTTAGGGGTATCTCTTCAACATGGGGCAGGAGCAATAAATAGAGCGCTCTAATTTTAGCTTATTTCCCTGGTATGTCACCAACTGAATTGGTGATGTCCTTCACCTTGGCAGAGGTCAAAGCTATGAGGGCCTTTAGAATACCCGTCTGTTACAATTTGACCACATCATGCATTTATCGTAGGCTCTTTATCTGAATTGGTTATGTACCTACAAAGAGTATATTAAATAAATCCACTGTGGGCTGTGGCCGTATTCACAATCACGGGTTCAGGGTAGGGGTAAGAGCAATGGGTAACGCATTATTTTTGTGGCCGTAATCACAATTGAAGTTTACCCCTGATGGTTTCCCGGCGCCACGCAGGCAGCACCACGCAGGCCAGGTGCCGTCTGCGTGGCGCCTGGCGACCGTCAGTGGTAAACTTATGTTGTGAATAGGGCCACAAACCCGTTACCCGTTACTTCTACCCCTACCCTTGACCCTTGATTGTGAATAAGGGCACTGGTTCAAACGGAACTATTTTGTTTCACATTTTTACAAGATAAATTGCTACTGAGAAGCTGATTCACTGCCAGGAATGTGTTGTCTGATGTAGGGTTGGGGTATGGATGAAAGGTTGGGGCATGGTTGGGGTATAGATCATGGATGATGGGAAGTTTGTATGTTTAGCTTGCATTACTGACAGCTGCCCAGTAAACTCACCATGTATCTCTTATTACCTACTTTTTCAGTACTTTAATAGCTATGATGATTTCATAGAGGATGACCACCTGCAAGTCAGTGTATTGAGAAGTGCACACCTATTATCATATTGCTGTTAAGACTATTGGTATGGACAGAGATGGAATGGCTAGTCAGGTAAGAATTTACACCTGCTCAACCAAATAGAATAATATGCATGGTACTGGTAGTTCATTGCTCATCACATATTGATCTTGAAATATTATTTGTCTTGCTATTGACTTCCATGCAGGGCTGCGGAGTCGATGGATTTTCGGCGACTCCGACTCCGACTCCGACTCCGGCTTTCAAAAACCAGCTCCGACTCCGATTCCGGGCAGAATTGTCGACTCCGACCGACTCCAACTCCCGACTCCTACTCCGCAGACCTAGCAGGGCTGCGGAGTCGATAGATTTTGGGTGACTCCGACTCTGACTCCGGCTCGGGTTTCTAAAATCGACTCTGACTCCGACTCCGACTCCGGTCACAACTGTCGACTCCGACCGACTCCGACTCCGATTCCGCAGCCCTGCTTCCATGCTGCATCAATTTGAATTTTAATCTGCATACTTCTGTTGATTAGTAAAGTAATCTTGCCTGTATTCGCCGTTAGTGATAAGTCATTACATATGGATCATCACATGAATCATCGTGCCATTACAGGGTGCGTCATAAGTTCTGGTACACTTTTTCTTTTATTAATAAAAAGAGTTACAACAGGTTTACAGAGTTGAGTATTTCAGTAGAGGATCTCTATGAAGTTAAGTCAAAACACGTGTAATATCATGAAAAAATATTTACTAGCTGAGCCTTAATGAAACAAATGGTAACTGACCGTCCGACAGCTAAGTGCACACCATGGCGCCTTTCTCCCCAACAAAGGAAGTTCGCGGGGCCATCGTCTGCATGAAGATGGCGGATGTCTCGGTAGCAAAGATATGTCGCGCGCTTCGCTGCACGCGGAATCTTGTGTATCGGACGTGGACCCGGTACCAGGAGACCCAGAGTACCGGAGACCGATTCCGTTCCGGCCGCCCCCGGTCCGGAGGAGCTTGAGAGCGCTTTCCTTCCGTATGTGGCGCTGTGCAGCGTTGAGGGAGTGAACGTGCTTCTTGCGGAGGCTTTTCACGCGGATATCCTTAGAAATGAGTCTGCGCATGGAACGCTCGGACACATTAAGGTCCCGGGCCATTTGGCGCATGGAACACTCGGGGTTGCGGACAATCCGGCTGCGAACCGCGGCTTTCAGCTGAGGCGTGTGGGCGAACCGGGGGCAGCCGGAACGGAATCGGTCTCCGGTACTCTGGGTCTCCTGGTACCGGGTCCACGTCCGATACACACGATTCCGCGTGCAGCGAAGCGTGCGACATATCTTTGCTACCGAGATATCCGCCATCATCATGCAGACGATGGCCCCGCGAACTTTCTTTGTTAGGGAGAAAGGCGGCATGGTGTGCACTTAGCTGTCGGGCGGTCAGTTACCATTTGTTTAATTAAGGCTCATCTAGTTAATATTTTTTCATGATATCACACGTGCTTTGACTTAACTTCATAAAGATCCTCTACTGAAATACTCAACTCTGTAAACCTGTTGTAACTCTTTTTATTACTAAAATAAAAAGTGTACCAGAACTTATGACGCACTGTAGGTATGACTGCTACACTATACCAGCGCCGGCAGCTGACGGCGGCTGATGGCGGACCTGGGCGTATGCCGCTGCGTGGACGGCGGCCGCACCTCGTTCGACTTTGCCTCTGCTTACCGGGCGGGGTGCGGCCGGCGGCTGCGCGGCGGTGGGTGCCCGGTTTGCCTATACGGACGGGCTGTGTGGGTGGCGGGAGGGGTGCTGGTCGGTGTCCGGAGGCGGTCGTTTTATCTTTGATTTATTTTCGGTATTCTGTTGGAGAGGTACCTTGAGTTAAGCAGTTTTGCTTTTGTGCCAATCCATCTGTATCATCATCTCACAATGCATGTCCATGATCGAAAATAAATAAACAAACAAACAAACAAACCAGTGCATAACATTGCTAGCTAAAAATTCATTTTACGACTATGATTACCAGAATGTTTTCCCTCACACCGGGCACCCACGCTCCACCGTCAGCCTCTGCTGGGGTCAGACGATGACGAGCCGCGGCCGGCGGCGCCCGGTCGCCACGCGGCGCTACAGCAGCAGCGTCTGATGGCCGGCCGCCAGCAGCAGCAGCTGGACCGCATCGGCAGCTCGGTCGGCACGCTGCGCAACATGTCCCGACAAATCGGCGACGAGGTCGATCAGCAGAACGTGTGAGTGTACCCGCTGCACTGACCCTGCAGGACATCGTGCATCGTACACAGGGGTCAGCAAAACAGTGCGGCTCAGTCTGAATCAAGGGCTTGAGGGCTTTGAAAGCTCCCTGTGGTGCGCTAGCCGAGCATTAGCACCTCTGAAAAACTAAGCACTTGTGGTTTGCTGTTCTTTTTATCTCGTGAAAAGAGATTTGATGATGTATTCATTAGCAAGTAACAGCCCACTGAAACGGACGCATCACAGGAGGATCAATTGTTCTATTCATTTGTTGATGATTTAATTTGTACGAGCTAAGTTCTTTACAAACTTGAAAAATGGACAGGATTGATCTTCAGCGAAATGACCTATTTATTTCGTATGCATCGACCTCTACGGGTGAATCCCTGATAGAGGGGAGGAGCTGGAGTCCCGGAGCTTTGGCGTATCCAAATATCCAGACTGCGGATCTTACCGGACCTACTCTTGACTGCGGCTGCTGTCAGGTACAGACCTGTCTGCCTGGAGGTTCGTGAATCGAGCGCCGGAGCAATTTGAACCGGGTATTACACCGGTCATTTAACTCTCCTCCAACTGAATTACGGGGTGAATGTTAGTGCATCGAATGGTATTGCTTTGCTTCGCAGACTAGTCGAGGACATAACTCACGACGTGGATTCTGCGCAAGGCAAAATGGATGCTACGATGCACAAAATGGCCAAAGTTCTAAGAATCACAAATGGTGAGCAGTAACAAATGCTCGGTTAAAGTGAGCTGGTGTAGAAATCATGTCAAACATTTCTGCCTTACTCTGATCCGTGATGTTAACATGCACCTCCAATAATATAAGCGAAGTATTTTCTTGCCTTGCCCGTTCAGCAGCGTACTTTGTAATTGGAATGTTAATTGTCAATACTTTTGCCGCTAAGTGACAACTGCAGTCTTCATACACTTGCCTCATATGTTTCGAATGACGATGTTGCTCTGTTTCAGATCGTCGTCAGTGGACAGCGATTGCCGTGTTATCACTTATACTCTTCATTATCATACTGTTGTTCTTCATTCTTTGACGGCACCAGTCATCCGACGAGCTTCGCTACTGTTGTTGCAGTCAGGCCGGCTTTTGCCATTGCACCTATCTGTGATAACCGAGATAGATGAACGGGCTAGCCACGCGAGCAGTTATAACCGAACCTTATCCAGAAATAGTAACCGATTCATTGTGGAATGAGCTGGGAGGGAGCAAAGTAGCATTAGTTTATAGTGGCGTCATCGTAATTTTTATTATCTTTGTCTACAAAGAACTGCAATTTGCCGCATTTCCTTTAGTTCATTGAGGTACGTTCGCTCTTCGCGTTGAGCCTCATTCACGAGAATGAAACGATGGTCACAGTATATTACACCGTGATAATGCAGGCATCGTGTATTCAGCAGCCCTTAATAGTCAATACCCAACCTTATCTGTAAGAATCTTGTTTGATACCACCGATTGACCTATAGCAGATCGTGATCCAGAAACATTTCCTCTGTGAGACGTAGTGCTCTTACGCTAAGGTCAGGTTTTGGAATCAGTGGTGAGCGGGAGCATCAACCTGGCACTGAGACTGATGGCTTGACTTTCTGGTTTGCCCTGTCCGATCCCGGTCTCGACCCCCTCTGTCATCGGTACGGGCGCCGTTCCGTTCACCGGCTCATTGCTGAGGTGGTCCAAACTGTCGCAGTGGTTTGTGCGTTGTATTTCGCCAAAGACGAGATCGCTAAATACTGACTGAGATGCAGATATTCGTGTCATCTTCTACTCAGAAAGTGTTAGGTACGAAGGTAGTGGCGTGCTACCGACCCGTACGTTGCTAACGTGCCATTTCAGATGGGTTGAAACTGTATGGATGTTAGACCACCACAAGGGCGTGCTTTGGAGATTGGCCGATGGCCATACCGCTGCGTTCACGGTTACCTATATTTAGGTATATACGGTATATACATCTTTACTTATGTTGTTGCATTACATATTTATGATATGGGCATTTACTCCATACCAGTCATTGCTTCGGTCTCGTGATGTTTTGAATCTCGTCCTGCCTTTCAGTTAGCTTTGAAAAGCAATGGTCGAGCCGTCGTGTCCGTTTGGCACTAGACTTTCGACGGCTGTCGTCAAGTGTTCACATCGCCTAGTGTAAAACTCGTCTGCGATTTGATGTACGGTAACTTTGAAATGTGTTTGGTTGTTTTCGTTGCAAAAGTTACAATAAAAATACATAATGAGCGATTTATTGTTGTTACCCAAGGCGCATATCGTGGCGCTAATGGAATGGTCCTTTACATCGTCTGTCGTTCTCAAGGTCTTTTTTCACGCTTCTTTCTCCGGATTCACCACATCCTACTCACCTCAAACACCAGTACCGAGTTGGTTGACCGGATGACCACTGCCATCGGATGTTTGTAGCGAGAGCAGGGTCTCTAACGATGGGGTGACCCGTGACCGTAGTTCTTCGTAGCGTGCCAGGTTTGAAAAATAAGTGTAGGAGAAAACCACGGGCAGTAGCGGCGGAACACCTTCAATTAAGGGGGGGGGGGGGGCACCGGCGACTTTGGTCCCATTCTTTCCATGCAACGCCCATAGGGCTAATGTTAAAATGCCAAAATCAAAGGGGGGCACGGTGCCCCGGTGCCCTCCCCGTTCCGCCACCTATGACCACGAGCAAACCACGTTTGCACAGTCCATTGCATATGCAGACTGCAGTCTGTCTATGCAGTACTGTGCAGTGTGCAGCGCGCGGTGACTGCACCCATATGCACGTACCTACAACACGCTGAGCTGAGTCATATTCTACACAGCTTCATTTTACCCCGCCTACTACAGAACTTCAATAGCCAGGCAGAACTCGTTCGCGGCTTTGCCGCTGGCTTTGCCATTTCCTTGGAGAGATCAAATATCATAATATACCCCCTTTATTCGTGCACCAAATAATTTATCAAATTAGTTATATCGCCATTTAAAATATGCTTCTGCATAGTCCAATGTTTCGACAGAGGGAACAGATTTCTCGAGGGAATCTTGCGCCGCCAACTGACGTCATAAAAGGCACCAGCTCAAGCAAGGCCGGCACCAGTTAAAAGCTGCATTTGTCCTAGCAAAAACGCCAACCTTGACAGGTAATTGGTGTGTTGTGTTGTTTTCGGTGTAAGAATCGTTTTCGGTTTTCGGATTGTTGTGTGTTTTATTGTTTTGGTCGTATGTTCCAAGGCCCTATGTTCGTTCTTATTGATAGGTTCTGTAACTGAGAATGATAGAAGCTGCACATTTATAACTTACTCACTATTGCTGCTTCAGTACCTACTACCTATCTAGATAGGGCTGCATTGTGATTGGTGGAAGTGTTTCAGGCTTTAATTCATTTAAATCTGAATCATTTGAAATAACAAAATTGATACCTATTGCTTTACTGGTAAATGTCAAGATTACGTCCTAAGCAGATTTCATGGATAATTTGGTATTAGTATATATTAGGTCCGAGTGGACAGTTGTGACGCTGTTGATACAAATATGTAACAGCAAAAAATCAGGTTTTAGGTTAGGTCAGGTTGTAGGTTTGTAGGTTTTAGGTTTTAGGTTGGTAGGTTTGTAGGTTAGGTTAGGTTAGGTTGTAGGTTTGTAGGCTGTAGGTTGGTAGGTTGTAGGTAAATAGGTAAGGTTAGGTCAGGTTTGATTGTTTTTCTTTTATTTCCAGGACATATAAGTATCATTTTTGGATTCAGGATGTCAAATTATGTAAGAATATGAAAACTTTATCTTTTAACAGGCACTCAGACGTAATGTATACTTTTACCGATATTTTTTTCATATTCTTCATAGGCGGTGGAACGGGGAGGGCACCAGGGCACTGCCACTGTGCCCCCCTTTGATTTTGGCATTTTAACATAAGCCCTATGGGCGTTGCATGGAAAGAATGGGACCAATAGTCGGCAGTGCCCCCTTAATTTAAGGTGTTCAGCCGCTACTGATATTCATACATTATTTGACATCCTGAATCCAAAAATGAAACTTATATGTCTCGCAAATAAAAGAAAAAACAATCAAACCTGACCTAACCTTACCTATTTACCTCTAACCTACCAACCTACTACCTAAACCTACAACCTAACAACTTAAAACCTATGAACCTACCTAACTACAACCTAAAACCTACAAACCAACCTACAACCTAACCTAACCTAAAACATAAAATTTTTGCTGTTACATATTTGTATCAACAGCGTCACAATTGTAGTTAAGACCTAAACTTGACATATACCACTATACTTTCTTGCCTGGGGATTGAAAAATTAGGCGACTTTTCGATAATAACAAGTGAAATTTGTGATTGCTTTGCCAATGGCTGCATGGGCTAGGCTCAGGCTGCAATGCATTGCAAAACGATTGATGAGCTGTCACAGAGCTCACAGCCTATCACCAGCATGTTCTTTAGTTTTGCATATTCTTTACTTCTTACCATTCTTTTTGTGTAAAGTGAAATTTATTTTAAAAAATCAACATTTTATAAGTTTCAAATGCTGTGGTTGTGGTGATTCAGAGACAATGCCTGATGCTAGGCTTTTATTAGCAACATCTGAAACACAAGGCACGGAGTGTAAGACACACATACGACATTCACCCCCTGTCAAAAAGAACATAACTTCTCCCTAGCAAATGCATAAAATGCAAATGAACCAAAGCGAAATGATCCTAAAGCAACGCAACGCGCAGCATCGTATACCTCACACATCACGCATCATAGTCGTCCATCCACCGTGGCTTCCTTTTAACTCGCGTCGACCTACGCAGATCAGTATTCTCAGTTTGAACACTGGTTGCCTCTTGCCTCATAGCCCCATTGCGATCACAGTGCGGGCTCGGGCCCACCACAGCCTGCTCAGCCTCAGCAGGGCCCATCTCTGTCTCGACGCAACCACTCCCGTCATCGGACGAACCCAGTCCAACTCCAACATCGACCTCAGATCCAGCCTCACACGTCGGTTCCGCACCATCAGAACGCGCAACTGGAGCCAGATGCCGAAGAGAGACAGTAGGCACTCTACCGCTAGGTAGTCGAACTTTAGCGTATGTTGGAGTCACATGTACAAGCTCAACCTCATCCACCAGCGGCTCGTACTTGCTGGCTCGATTGGTGTGATTCAGCAGAACACGATCAGCACCGAGTAGCCACGTAGGGAGCGCCTGGCACGATGCCGACCTGCGAGGGTGTGAGAAGAAGCGCTCGTGAGGAGTCTGATTCGTGGCGGTGCAGAGCAGCGAACGCACACTATGAAGCGCCAATGGAAGCACAGTCTCCCACTCTCGGAGGCTGATGCCTTTGTCATGACATGCCAGGGTTACAGCCTTCCAAATCGTACCATTGTATCGCTCAGTCTGCCCATTACCTGGAGCGTTGTACGCTGAACAGAAGCTTTGGGCAATCCGGTTCATCGCGAGAAACTCCTTGTACCGCACTGATGTGAAAGCGGCTCCACGATGGGAGTGCACGAACTCGGGAGTGCCGAACACTGTGAAAAGTGATGTCAGGCACTGAATGGCGGTCTCGGCAGACGTGTCCTTCACAGCAAACGCAAAGGGAAACGCGAGAACTCGTCCACCACCACGAACAAATAAGCTCTCTCAGTACAAGACGGTAGTGGTCCTTTAAAATCTACACTTAGACGTTCAAACACACGCGTGGCCTTGATCAGGGTACCCGACAACCGAACGAAAGAGGGTTTGCATATACTGCAAGTTCGACATTGCGATATAACAGTTCTGTTATCGTCCACTGAGAAAGGAATATTCTGACAGCGCAGGTAATGGCTCAAGCGAGTGACACCAGGATGGCACATCTGATCGTGTAGGTGACGAATAACCTCTCGGGACCCGCCCGAAACAGCTCCACATACCTGTCCGGCCCTGGACAGCATGTCTGGCACGGTGTTGTAGATTCCCGGTCGGTAGACGATGTCGAAACTCATGCAGGCCAGTTCTAGACGCCACCGAAGGATCTTGTCGTTTTTGACTCGACCTTTGCATGTTTTGTCAAACATGAACGAGACTGAACGCTGGTCAGTTAACAGCTTGAAGTGTTTTCCGATCAGCAGATGGCGCCACTTGCGGATCGCCTCGACGATTGCTGCAGCTTCTTTCTCGATGGATGGTTGCCTTTTTTCAGAGGGGTTCAAGGTTCTAGAAAAGAACGCCACTGGCTTATCGTTCTGAGTCAGTGTTGCGGCGATTGCGCTGTCTGAAGCGTCAGTTTCGACGACGAACGTGGCGTAGTCGTCGACGGCCGACATGGTGGCCGAACCGATGTCCCTCTTCAGCGTCTCGTACGCGTGGATGGCTCCCGGAGACAGCGGGAAGCTGCAGGTAGCAGAGAGCGGTTGCGACTTCTCCGAGAACCCCGGAACCCACTTCGAGTAGTGCGACAGCATACCCATTGCGCGCTTCAGAGACTTTGCATCTTGCGGTACAGGCAGCTCCATCATCCATCAGTGCCTGTAGCCTGTCTGGATCTGGTCGGATGGTCCTGTTCTCGATCACGTGCCCCAGTATCTTGACAGATGTGCTCCCGAAGGTGCACTTCGCCTGATTGATTGTGAGCGAGTACTTCGCAGCAGCATCCAGAAACCGCTTCAGATTGGCATCGTGCTGTTCTTTGTCGCGACCACAGATGGTGACGTCATCCACGTAGGCGAATGTGTCCTTCAGACCCTCTGATTGAATGATGTCATCGAGAATCTGCTGAAAACATGCCACGCCGTTCGTGACACCAAACGGGATACGGAGAAACTCGTACAGCTTGCCTCCAGCTTCAAATGCTGTGTATTTGCGATCCTCTGACGAAATCGGGATTTGGTGATAGGCGCTGGCCAGGTCGACAGTACTGAAGTGTGAGTACTGCGCGATCTTGTCAACTATCTCGTTGATTCTCGGTAGTGGGTACGCGTTCAACTCGGTAAATCTGTTCACGGTCTGTGAGTAGTCAACCACCATCCGGCGCTTGCCGCTGGTGGATGGCACAATCAGGACCTGAGCTCGCCAGGGGCTAGTACTGGGAGTGATGATGCCTTCTTTGAGCAGTCTAGCCGTCTCGTCCTCGATGAACTTCAACTCTGACGATGAGTAGCGCCGAGATTTGGCCTGGATGGGATGACAGTCAGGAGTCAGATTTGAAAACAGTGAGGGCGGCCTCACCACAGCCGGCACCAGACCGCACAGGGACAGGGATGGTCGGGAACCTCCAAAGGTGACCCAGGAGTATAGGAGCACAAAGTCCATCCATGACTGAGAGCTTGTAATCAGTATACCCTTCCTCTCCCACTCGTAGCTTCACCGTGCACTGCCCAACAACATCCACGTGGTGCTGAGTTGAGGCCATACATACTACTCCCTGTGCTGGAGTAATGTGTAGACCGATGCTCCTCGCAACTTCAGTGCTGATGAAACTCTGTGAGCTTCCAGTGTCAACGAGAGCTTCCAGGTCACGTCCATCAACAGACACAGACATCATAGCCGATTTCAAACTTGGAAGAGAGCAGTTCTGGATGGCTGATATGATTGGCATCGCAGCAGAGGTTTGAGCCCTGGCTGAAGCAGCCCCTCGCCCACGACCTGCCCCCGGCACACGTGGTGGCTGGCGGGGAACTTGAGGACGAGGTGCGTACAACGACGGTTCAACTGATTCGGACTGACACACTTTTGCGAAGTGTCCCTGCTTTCCACAGTTCGAACAGAAGACATTTCTGGCCCTGCACTTATTGCGTGGATGACCCGGTCCACCACAAAAGTAGCAGGGGCGAAGGAGAGCAGCAGATACCTCATCAGTGGCTTCAGATGACACCTGCTGAGTTGGAGTAGCCTGCTGCTCTTGATGCACATGCGCAGTGACAGAGCTGTAGTCACCATAACTGTTGTACGCTTCTGACTGTCTCTGAGCCATCTCCAGCGAACGAGCTTGAGATACTGTCTTTTCCAGGCTCAGTGTGAGGTTCTCAAGAAGACGCTGTCGTATCTGGTTCGAGGATAGACCACTGATGAAGGCGTCACGGATAGCGTCTTCCTTAGCCTGTTCAGCTGTTACAGCCTTAAACATACATTGGGAGGCCAATGACTCAAGTTCTTCCAGATATGAATCAAGTGACTCACCAGGTTGCTGTTTCCTGGATGCCAATCGATGTCTCGCATAGATCTCACTGCGCGGCTTCACAAACCTGGCTTTGAGCAGATCCACAGCTTCCACATACGTAGTGGCTGATTTGATGAGCTTGTAGCATGGACAAGACATGAACGCACGCAGGAGGGTCAGCTTGTCTGCATTGAGAGAGGAATCCAGGGAATCAAAGAAGTCGTTGAACTTGGCAATCCACATGTCCCATTCGTCTTCAGCTGATGGAGACTTTGGGTCGATATTGAGCTCCGGAGGCTTCAAGTACTTGTCCATGATGATCCGTCCGTAGTTACCACATTCGCCGCAAGGTGGCCGACCCGCGACCCGGTGCTGGGTCGCGGGCCGGGGCAGTCTGCGTTGGTGCTCCGCACGGTCCGGGTGCTTCCGACCGACCCGCCGGTATTCGAGGCGGTGTCTCTCCTCATGGAGACGGAAGTCAAGGAAGTCAAGGAAGTGGTCAGCAGCCTCTCGGCAAGGTTTGCTAAGCTGGAAGAGGCAGTGGCAGCTATTAGCCAGCAGCTATCATACGACAGCGCCGGTCGTCGGCTAGTCGTAGAAGACGGCCATTCACAGGCTCAAGACGCAACTCCCGGTGAGTTCGAACTGGGGTCTTCAAGGGACCTGCAAGCGGATTTTAAATCAATCCGAGATAAAGTGGCCAAAATCAAGCTGCCTGCCGACCTAGTCGTAGGAGATTCGAGAACTGGGGTAGGACGGAACGACTGGCCGAAGTTCCAAACTATTCAGCGTTGTGCCAGATTTCAGGAGACAACTTTAAAGATACTGTCTCAGTGTTCAAGCGCCAATTCAGAGTCGGTCATCGCTGACGTCACGACAATTGCGCTTGCGCAGCTCAGATTCTTGCAAGAAGAGTATACCAACCTTCTCGTGGCGAATCAGTTTGACGACGGAACGACGAAGTTGTTCCAGACGCTCCAGAACAACCCAGTGTCGTTCTCGCCTGGAGCGCTGGAAAATCTCCAACGGGCTGTCTCTATCTCCGGAGCGCGCCGCCAGGTCAGTGCCGCTGACAGATTCCGCGGCCGAGGTGGCTCGTGGCCGAGAGCTCCAATGTGGGGCCGTGGGAGCTGGCGCCAGAAGTTCCCGAGTCCGGCCGGCCGGTACGGTCCGGCTGGAGGTTTTAAGAAACTCTCGATATGTTGACTCTTGACTCTTGAAGTATGTTGCTAATAAAATTGTGGTCGTGTGTTGCGCTAGCGTGGAGTGCGGTAGCGGTTTGCGGTAATTATGTTGCTAATAAAATTGTGGTGATTCAGAGACAATGCCTGATGCTAGGCTTTTATTAGCAACATCTGAAACACAAGGCACGGAGTGTAAGACCTGAGCTCGCCAAGTCACACATACGACAGTGGTGATCATAGCCCATTAGTCAATGAGATAATGATTTCTAAGCACTTATCTTAGTGCTAACTTTTTCACTTATTTGTTATTCGGATAAATCTTTATTCATTTTTTCCTGGAAACTGAATGGGATTTCAAAACTGGTTGCTTAGGCTTGTATCAGTGTCTTACCATATGATCTCTTTTCAGACCATAATCTTACAATTATGTCCAGCAAGAAGGAAGAAGCATTGTCACACATTAAAGAGGCAGAGAAACAGTAAGTGGTGAACATTGAAAATCCATTGCAAGATATCACTGTTAATTTAAAGCCGCTGAAATTTCCTTCATTTGTTAGCTAGCAACAACAATAAAAAGTTACTGCACTTAATTTTTTTCAAATCAATGTTGTGTAGAAAGATGATGTGTTCCATCTTCAATGACAAATGAACCAAAATTTATTGTGATCTGATTTATATGCATTTAGGCACCTTATCACATCTTGCATAGATAAATGTGTGGTGTTAGTGTGTGGGATGTTGTGATATTTTTTTATAGGTAAATCTAGAATGTTGAGTGGATTGATTGACAGAGCCAGAGCCCATGATAAGCAGAGCTTGTTGTGTAGACCCTGACTCCTACCATCTGATTGCACAGTTTCGGTAACCTAACAGGATAATTTGGATGCCAAAGTTTAGCGTGCCCGCCCATTAAAGCAAGACATAGCCTGTCTCACTCAATAGACTTCAACTTGATATGGCTGCTTCCACCAACCGCGGAACATCCCTGTCTCAAATATCAAGTCCCCGAGCAACTCAAACCCGGGTAGTCACTACATGGAGTTCAGTGCTCTATCAACTGAGCTACAAGATGGGATGTTTCACATTTTTGGGAAGGTCCGATGGGAGATGTCTCCACTGCAGAGCTGGAAGCACAGTGCTGTCCAAGTGCTCACTCTGCGGAATCAATTGAGCCCTAAGGCGTCACGGAGGCACAGGAACGCCGCGATTGTGTCACTGCAGATTACGATGGAATCCTCCACGTCTGTGGATTTTCTGACTAGGTGTACGGCGGTCGATAGGAGAGCAAGCGTCTCCGCTCTCTAGCTCGAACAGAGGTGGTGATCGGGCCGGATAGCGGAGCTGTACCACCCGGCTGTCTAGCCACTTGTTGAGTCCGACAGTTTGTCGGCAATGCGCTCGAAGGTTGAGCCGTCTGTCCAGCAGTATGTGGCCGGGAACGTACCGGGATGAGGCTAGTTGGTGTGTCACGATAGAGAGCAGCACTTTGTGACAAGCTTGGGAGGTGAGGCCACTTTCACGATAGAGAGCAGCGCTATACTCTGTGACGAACTTGGGAGGCTAGACCACTTGGTGTGTAACGATATAGAGTTTCTGCTGGTCTGCTAGAGGCAGTGTTGTACAGGTGGGCAGTTGGAAGGTAACAGGTCCCGCTGATGTGGCTCCCGCGGAGAAGAGCGGCTCTGGGGAGCGGTGCCCCGGTCAGACCTCCCCCCCCCCCCCCCACCCGGCGCCAGCTGGAGGTGGGGAGCTGAATCGCTGAGATCGCCACCGTCTAAAGAAGTTCGTCCCTCGGCAGGGCGTCGGTCGTCGCCAGGAGTCGTGCCGTCAGGACTCTGCAGCGCTCCTCCACCAGCGCCAGACCGCCTTTCATCATTAGATGGCGGTCAGCCCGTGGTCGCTCGCGTCGCTGCACGCATTCCCCTCTCCATAAGTAGTCACGCATGACGCAAGAGCAAGCGGTAGCGTGGTTTATAGCTCTACGCACTTGCGGAGGAACGTTGGCTTTCGTGTGGAGCTCCCAGTCTGAGTCTTGCAAGCCCCTAGCTCACGGTGACGGACTCACGTCTGGGGAGCTGGGCAGTCTCTGGTGTAACCGCTGGCGTAGACGGTAGCAGTGAGGCGCGATGTAAACGAGCATAGCTATGCGCCTTGATCAGAGCTGTGGCCACAGTCAACTGGTGTATAGCGCCGCAAGTGTCAGACGCCAGACTCGTCACCGTCGCTCCCGACGGGAGGTAGGCATATGCGACATGGTGTTAAAATCGAATGATACAGTCTAATCGCCGTTAGTAGTTTGTTGATGTCAGATTGGGTGGACGGTGACCCTGGTGTTTTTCTGTCGACAGCTTGAAAACGTCATTTTTGAAATGGAAACCAGATCTCGACTCTGCTGCCGATGAATATAACAAGGCAGGTAAGGCACTATCATGGTATGGTATAGGTACTTTTTGTGCTCTGTTTACTTTTTCTGTTTGTTGTGAGCCCTTCAAGCGTGCAGGTCAAACTACGTAGTACATTCAAAATGAATGATGGGTAAGATGCTTTCAAGATGCAGGAATGGTGAAAGCGACTTTCAACGTTATCAGCTTGATTTTCTTCAACTTCCGTTTGCGTAGTTTGAAAAGAAAGAATGAGACGTGTGTTCAACAGACCTAGCTGCTATGACTTCAACCGTCTGATTGCGAACGTCCTTTTGGTCTAGCGAATGTAGAGGTCAAGTGTAGCCTGCTCATATGCCTATTGCCTACCAACTGCCTTCAACCACTTTTGCGTGCTTACACCGACCACCAACCGCCCGCAGACCGTCCCCATCAGGCATCAGGAGTCAGTTACATGGGGCTCCCGAACAGCTACAAGGTACTAGGAATCCGATGCTCTCCCAAACTAGCTACGAGTCGGGTGCACAGTCCCACGTGTACGTTATATGCATTTATTGCACCGTGTAATCTGTCGCACTGCACATTGTGTACAATGTCGGTGCATGATACAATGCTAACCGTTGTCGACCGGGCAGCGACGTGCTACAAGACGGTGCGGGCGTACGCCGAGTGTCGGGACGCCCTCTCCAAGGCGGCCAACTGTTACCAGCAGAACCGCTCCCTGTTCGCCGCTGCCAAGTGCTACGAACAGGGTATCCTGATGAGCAAGGAGCTCGGCGATCTGGCCACGGTGGTGACGCTCTGCGAGCGGGCAGCTCAGCTCTACCAGGTACGTGCTCCCAACAGCCGGAGATAGGTGACTCGCCCAAATGTAACGCCCGACCGGTCCAGGAATGTTCTGTCATGGTTCGGGCTGCACCTGATTATTTGATTCATGGTTACTTGGGACGGTGCTCCTGTGTTGAACGAGCTTCACATGCACTGCTGCAAAGTTCCATTTAGAGTTGGAGGGTCTTAGGGCCGAGTATTTAACGTTATGCTTAAGCCATCAAAATATAACTGTTACACATGCACAGTCTAGTAAATATAAGGGTCAGGTTTTGCTTCCGCTTGTGTTCACAAACATCTTCCCTCTCTGAAGCTTAATGAGTTGGAAACTTTGGACTCTCAACGTATAACGTGGGTGTTTGTTGTCGGTACTTGTATTTGTCGTTGGTCTTGGCTCTCAAGTCACCGCAAAACATTTATTTGACGTCTGTTTGTACTATTTATCAACGTGTGACGTTGTTTTTGGCCTGTTATTCAGCAACACGGCAGTCCCGAGTCTGCGGCCCAGTGTCTGGAGAAGGCGGCCAAGATTGTGGAGACGCCCCGGCCGGCGGACGCGGTGCCGCTCTACCAGCGTGCCGCCGATGTCGTGATGCTCGAGGACAGACAGCGGACAGCCGGTGAGACCGACTGACGCGCCGGCCTCCCCTCGCCCGGCGGGTGAAGTTATGGGATCTTGGACTGGTCTAACATAGGCGTATGACGACATTTTGGGACTATAGTTAATTTGGGACCGTAGACTGGCTGTTAATTAAATAGCTGTTTGCCTTTCGGTTTCCGATGAGTCAAGGCCCTTTACTCCCCACCCTGTCCTTACCTGTCCCTCTGTACTCTCTCAGCCCTCTGTCGTCTCCGGCTGACCGTCGGTGTCTGTGCCCGCTCCGGCAGCCAACTACGTGTCCAAGGTGTGTCGGCTGCTGGTGCGGCTGGGACGCTACGACGAGGCCGTGTCGGCGGCGCTGCGAGAGATGGGCTACCAGCAGGAGATGGAGGACGCGGCCCAGTGCGGACGGCTCACCGTCGTCCTCGTGCTGCTTCACCTGGCGCGCGACGACGTGGTGGCCGCGCGCAAGGCCTTCGACGAGTGGGGCACCTACTGCGAGCGGGAGGAGGTCAGTGACGCGCCGACCCGCAGGCCCCGTCAGCGCCGCGTGGACGGATAGATGATTGAAGGGTTGGGTGTCGTATTATTTTCAAAAAATTGTCAGCATGCGGAATGGCGTTGAGTTGCCCTCGTGACGTGTAAATTTGCCGCGTGCCTGCATCGTTTTAACGTTGCATAGTTTTTGGTTTTGTTAACTTTTTTGCGTTGGTTTTGTTTAATTATTACATCGTTTCAACGTTTGACCTCTCTATAATAGACATGTGGTTATTGAGTAGAAATTGAGTAATTTCGATGAATCATCGTACGTCGCTCTCCTTCTTTGTGGTATCATCTGCGGTGACCGCCGGCTCGCGTTACCCCTCAAGTGGCGACCGTTACCTTTCATCCGCGGTGACCGCCGGCCCTCGTACTCTATCCTCAGGTGGCGACCCTGACCACGCTACTGGAGGGCTACGAGGACGAGGACCCGGAGCTGGCCCGCCGAGCACTCAACTCGTCATTCATCAAACACATGGACATCGACTACGCCAAACTGGCCAAAAGTCTCAAGCTGCCTGAGCAAACGGTATGACTTAATTCACTCTGCTATTTAAGTACTTATCATAGTACAGATAGAAAACATAAAATGGTGGATGTTTTATCATTAGAATGGCAGTGGCTTCAAGTCTCCAGCAGTGGAAAAATAAACATATTTTAACAGTGTCTCACCGGAAGGGGATGACGCTTTGCTCGTGCGCACAGTCATGCACGTGCGCAGCTGGTTGCTGTTGTAACTGCTGTGCTAGCTACTGTGCTAGCCGCTGCGCTGTTTGTTGACGTTTCGCCACGTTCGATTGCAGGTGAACCCGGTGAAGGAGGCCCCGGCGGCGAGCGCGGAGCCGGCCGCCGCCGCTTTGCCCGCCCAGTTTGGCAGCGTCTCAGTGTCAGAGGTGAGTGGACAGTGTGCTCTTGGCCGTGTGGCAGTTAGATAAGTTAGTGGGCCGTGGGGATACCCTTACCAATTGGGCAGCGTCACCTTATAGGAGGTAGGTGAGCAGTATTTAGTGGGGATATCCACCTTGGTCGGAATTCCTACCCCAACCATGAGCAGCATTGGATGAGCGTTATATAAGCGGTCATATCGGATATGGCTTCGTGGCGTGAGTGCCGTTGAGTGCTATTTTTTCTCCAGAAGCAAAGTTGATAGGTATCTGTAACAACCTTCAACAAATGCATTTACATTGCTTTTAGAAGGTAATTTTTATCCCACCATTGCCTAGCTACTCGGTAACTACGGTTACACTCATTGCAGCGCTTAATTCATTTCCTAAGAGGTACATGACTATCGAATTATACCAATTGTTCGCGTATCGCTGTATGCTGGGACCCGGGTTGTGTATCCAGACATTGTTCCTGTTCCCACTCGCCTCGTTTTCGTGTGATCCGCAGCCCGCCGCCGCCGGGCAGGGCGACCCTGGCGACACGGATGCACCGGCGCCGGCGCCGGCCCCGGCCCCGGCGGAACCCGCGGAGCCGGCCGCGGCCCCGGCGGAGCCTGCGGGGCCGGCCGATGACGACGACGACGAGTATTCCGGCGGACTGTGCTAGGCGGCGAGTGGCAAACACCGCTGTTAACATCAAACACCACAGCAGACACCACCGCGAACTCCGCCGTCAGGCTGCCAGAGCGTGGTTCGGGTCTAATTGGATGGCACTCGGGGGAGTAAGTTATTGGGAGCTCCTCTGGTGGCGTGACCGTTCCACCCGCGTCAGGGTGACGCTGTTGAACTGCTGCTGCATATAGGGAGACGAGCTCCCCACCCGCCGCCGTCGTAGAGGACAAGTCCAGTAGTAGCACACGGATGGCACGTTAAATGTGCTTGCTTCCGAGTCCACTGTTCGAGCCGACGTTCAATATGTCGCCACTTTTTTGATGAACCACATCGCTAATTTTGGATATGCGTCACATTCCCAAAGAATAGGAGGTTAAGTCGCTGAATGTTAAAGTGACTATACTGTGCAACATACAGCTATAACTTCTTGTTATTTGCCCTTGGACTTCCGAAAAGTCTAGAAACCGACCCTGCTAGGCTAGGATGTACGTTAAAAACGACCCTGCATAGTTTATGCACTTAGTACATTCTAGGTCTAAGTGGCCGACAGATTGTATGGACGTAGGTGACGCATGGTCCCATTTATTTATGGTTGTCAGCGTTGTTATTGTGATATCAGTTCCTGCAATGGTGGACGTTAGTCGTTAATTTTCTCATTGCAAGTTCTGTCCTTGTACGGTACCTACTGTTGTTGATAGTGGGTCATTGGTTTCTGAGCGTTGGAGATATTTTGGGCTACACATGCCGATTTTGCAATTGAGCTGGGGCCGTATTCACGTCGATCATTTTCGTAAGAATTTTCTTAAGTTTGACCTACTTCTTGAGTAAATTTTTTTAATCACGTGAACTCCGTTGATAAAAACTTAAGAAGTGTCGACGTGAATACCAAATTATACTTACGAAAGAAAATCGACTTACGAAGTCGACGTGAATACGGCCCCTGGTCTTTATTTGAGGGGTTGAAGCGTCGATCGTGCGACATTTATTTCAGGTGTGCTAGCTTATCAATTCATATGACAGTGCAATGCATCAATACAGTGAAATAATCAGCGAACACATTTTATCGGGGATGATACGGAAGACTTATTCAAATACTTGTAGAATTCATCAATCATTTATTACATCTTCGAATTTCGGCCAAATAATTCCGATGAATCGTTGAAATATGCGGGGTGGTTATGCATTACATTCTGCTCTTCTTAGGTAGTAGGTCGTCTCCGCTTCCATGACTTCTGACATTGCATATGTAAAATATTTGTAGCTCGTTGTCGGAGAGACGTGGGGAGGGGTGCTTCGCGTCCAAATTTACTCGTAGTCGCAGTCGCCATGAGCGTTACGGACGTTTACTCGACGGCACGTGCGTTGGTGATCAGCGTCTGTGCATGCCACCCATTCGCTGTTTGTTCCACCAATATTCGTGTTTGCATTATGCATCGACGATGGTTACAGTGAAGTAAAGTTAGGATGGCGCTGCTGTTAGCATGTACTGCGAAATTTTCTTCGTGAGCTTTACGTCTCTTGATTATCCGTTCGTGTGAAAGCGGTGGCATGCTTTTGGTGTTGGGATACGTTCCTACATATTATATTGCATATATAATGTGTCGAGCTGTATGCTGTTTTAGGATTGTCAGATTGTGTCATACGGGCTTCAATTGGCGGTCGCCAACAACTTCTGAGCAGCAATATCAATGTTCCCTGTTCCATCAGAAAATATGGCGTTTTACTTGATCCGCCGCGGTCACGGACTGCTGCGTAGATACTCGTCACTCGTATGCCATGACTGATAACAGGCAGCGGTTGCTTGTAGGGATCGCGCTGAATGATAAGGATGGGCTGTGCACAGTCACCGTGGGCTGTGCTTTCTCATCGAATAACAACAATTTCTAGCCTGGCTGGGGCAACATTAATGCGCCTGTGCCTCGGTGATCTTAGACAGTGGTAATTGCCAATTGGTAGAACAATAGGTACTCATTTGAATATCATCAGCTTGCAGTCATTGCTCCCGAGTCCAGATGCTTACATCGAATCTGCTTAGAGGTTATTTTAATTTGTAATGGTCTTTGCTGACGCTGAGCACGGGTTTGGACAAATGCATTTTTGGGTGAGCAGTCAGCATCAGCGTTACCGCTGGCGTCTCGCTGGTTTCCCCAGATTCTCACGAAAATTTCCCTATTTTAAAAATCATTTCCCTAGATACGGTTATTTTCATGGGATTTGACGTACTTTCCTCATTCAAACCATTCGTGTTATAGTCGCTGCGTCCCAAAACAGCAATTTACTACATTCTATGACGTTAACGTAAGAGATTCTAATGAAATTGCTGGCATATAGCAAATTACTGTACTTGGTATAATATGACTGAGTGGTATATTGCAAATTGTGGTGTTGCGAGACGCGGGAAACTGCCGTATTGGTAGCGGTAGTGCTGGCGTAAGAGACACGAGTCGATGCATTATTTTGCACCGTCAATTTAACCGTAAGGAAGTGATATGCGCTAGACATTGTAAAAATCACGCCAAAACAAAAACTTTGATGTAAAAAATTAGCCGCACCCGAAATGGTACAAAGCAGAAGCAGTTCGTTTTGAAATAATAGCAAGAATTATTTATAACTACATGCATACATATGTAATTCCCTTTATATATTTAAAACGAGAGCATCAAACCTTAATTTTGTGAAAAAATGTTCTCATATTTATTTGATATAGCATGCGGAAGAATAATTGATGACAATAATGATTTCGATTGTTGAAAAAACAACAATTTTTCGGGTTTGTGGCATTTCCCTAGATTTCGTGTGAAATCCATATATCCCTAGATCTTCGCTGATTTCCATAGAAAAGGGAAATTTCCCTAGCAGCGGTAACCCTGGTCAGCATTGAAATGGGAAAGGGAGGAGTGATGATGACATCGTTCACGTTGTCGCTACTCGGGAAGGAATTTCAGACCAGTAGCGGCGGAACACCTTCAATTAAAGGGACCCTCCCACCTTCAAAAAAGTTAATGAATTGGCATGAAAGTGATGTCGCTCGGTTCAGGAAGAGCGAAAACGAATATCTACCAAATTTCATCGAAAAATATTCACCGGTTTTCAAGATATTAGACTTTTACTATTGTTTACTTTCTGGGATCTCCGCTGTTCCTAGCGACTTTATTTGAAAGTGCGGCATTTGTTGCGCGCAAAGCAGCATATACCACCGCGTGCTACCAAACGTTTTAGTAAAAGATTTAAAAATCGTTAGACCTCCGCTGACGTCACAAATTCTAAGGGGGCATACCAATGCATTAGCCCCTTAGAATCCGAAAACTGCAAGTTTGAAATTCCATATCTCCGAATTAAAGCATTTTTCGATGTTGTGAGTGCCCAAACCGGTATTTTCAGGCCATGGCCACCAATTTGGCTATCTCAACTCAAAACTAATGTTAAGGTGGGAGGGTCCCTTTAAGGGGGGGGGGGGGGCACTGCCGACTTTTGGTCCCATTATTTCCATGCAACGCCCATAGGGCTAATGTTAAAATGCCAAAATCAAAGGGGGGCACGGTGCCCCGGTGCCCTCCCCGTTCCGCCGCCTATGTTTCAGACGTTGAAGGCCGCGTCGTCGGGACTTCTGAGTTCGGCCTACTACATGGACTGTTTTATTACATTCACCAAGTTCATAACAACATATGATAATACCTTTTGGGCGTGAAGCTGAAGTGCAACTAAACTGGTCGAGAACTGCGTCAGTCGCAAGTTTTGCGGAACGCCCTTTTTATGAAATCAGCCGCAGGACGGGCAATAATGCCATGGGTTACAAATCGGTATCTTGGGTTACAGTTCGCCTGCATGTAAGTCTATGGACTGTGTTTGACTTCTGACTGCTGGCGTGAAAGTGAGCTCAGAATAGCATACATCAACCGGTAAGCTTCGTTACAGGATGCTTATGCAAGAATTTGATAACAATCTTTGGACAGGGGCGAGAGAAATGAGATCGTTCCAATGACGTCACTTCTCCCGACGCGAGTACTTTCAACCCCTACTTCGAATATGCGATCCTTGATCTAAGTTGTTGCATTTTTGGCGCAGCATTTGCATTTAGCTGTGGAGGAATCGCCGGGGTGTGTGCATGATGTGTCTATATTTTCCATTATTTTACTGTATCACATTCTGGTGACACTTGTAGAGATCGCTTGTAATTCTTTAAAAGGTCATGAAATTGTATGATCAAGTTGATCAACTTTTCAAGGTTTTCTAGTTCAGGTTCTGAGTGTGAATGCTGACTAGTAATTAGGTATAGCATCCGTTCCTGATCCAATTCAAACTTCCATTGACTTGTGCCTTTATCAAATAAGCTTTATTTACTTTCAAATACTAAGATGCATCTCATGAATAGTTTTTTTTGCTGCATTAACCCGCGCCCCGTAGGGCTATCGGGGGACCCTACCATCCGTGGGGTGTGTGTGTGTGTGTGTGTGTTTCGGCCCTCCCCAAAGATCTCGGGAAGTTTACCGGCCAATTTTCAAAATTTAAAATTAGGGACGCCGGTGAAAACAGGGCGCCGGAGGGCATATTTGTCACGTGACATTTGTGACTTCTCCCCCTTCGTGGGCCTTCTACATTCCAAACGTCATGTGTAAATTTCACGAACCTTGCTCAAATCGCCCCAGGCGCCCTTTTTTCACCGTCGTCCAAAATTAGCCTTATGTTAAGGAATTGTATTTCAATTTCTTGCTTATTTAACTATGCCTAGGTGGTTACTTGTAAGCATGCTGATATACCACCTTGTCAGAACTGACATTGTACATTATCAACAAACTGTTAGCATATGTGTATGCTTTTGGGAACAACTCTTGAAATGTCTGAACTCTGAATTCAATATGGGCTTAACTAATGTGGATGTGGATGTAATCATTATGGATATTTATCTTTTGAACACCAGCACTCAGCAGTCCACACTGCACAGTGAATTTTCTTTGCACTTTGGATCAGAATGCACTATAATATTTTGTCTATGCATCAAAATCTATTAGAACCATGGGTCAGAATCAGAGTCTACGGTGTCTACTAAATAACGAGAGTTATGCATGATAGGTTCTAATTGGTACCATAAGCAGTACCATAACTTGATGCACCATGGATTCTGCTGATTGTGTTGGGATGGATTGCCTACACTTTGTTATGAATGTACCTGCTAACTACTACAATGGGCGCTGAAGACATATGCAGTGGGGTCTACCTTGAACCCAATTTCAAATTAGGAACGTTAGCATTTAATACTGTATTGCTGTCTACTCTAAATGTTTATTACATGTTTTTTCATTTTTTCAGGTAAATGTGAAGAGCTCTTTCCAATTTGGAAAATGTGAATGCAATCATGAATCGCTTTGCCATAAGACATGCAGTGAAAAGTATTTTATGTATTTTGATCTATTTTTTCTTCTCAATATCATTGACATTCTATCAGAAACATCTCCTACAGGTATGGTGTTGATCTGTTTTAATCAGGATTCATTTGTTGAAGATTAAAACTCATTCTTATGAGCTGGTGCATGATTGCTGAGAGTGAATTTATAAAAAATATCAAATTGTCTTCTTTTGGGTTGCACTGTTTGCAAGTTGTGAAATAAAGATAACTAGTTGACCCCAGTTTTTTCAACTAGTCTGCTTGCATGATCAGAAAGGTTCTGCTATATTGAGCGGCCTGGAATTTGCCTTGCTCAATGCTCCATCTGAATTCTCGCCTTTGTCAGGTGTTTGTGTTGTGTCTGCCATCGTCATGTCATCGAGGTGCTGCTGCAGATCAGCCTCAATGCGCTGCTGACTGTCCACACTGTCGACAGGAGCTGCGCTTTCCACTCTCCATCGTGTTGGCGCACCTGACGGTGAAATTCCTGCTGGCGGCCGCGGTCCGAAACTACCTGGAATGCACGTACCACACGCAGCGGACCACGCTGTCATGGCGCGTCTTCTGGACCAAGATGGCTGCACCAGGCGTGTTCAGCGCGCTAGACATCGGTCTTTCACAGTGGAGCTTTGAGTTCATCAGCGTTACACTTTACACAATGACAAAAAGCACATCGGTCATATTTATTTACATATGTGCGCTATTTCTTCGCATCGAAAAATTGGTGAGTCTTTGAAAGGTGGCTACTGGCTATATTGTACTACAGGGTGATCGAAAAAAAGTGTCACCCCTAATTTAAAAGCCATATAACTCGCGATTGGTTGGTCGTACGACTTTGCGCCAGGCAGCATTGGAAAGAGCATACAATTTCCTTTCGAATGGATGTAAATATGCATGGTTTATGCCGCAAACGAAGATGTAGCTATTCAGAAAGTATGTTAAGGACGCAATTTGGCGTGTTCAAAAGCGTGGCCTCCAAAAAGTCCTGACCTAAACCCGATGGACTTTTTCGTATGGGGAGAACTGCAGAGGCTCGTTTACCGCGGCGTGAAGATCCGTGATCTAGACCACCTGAGAGAGCGGCTGCAGGTGTGTTGTGCTAAGATCTCCCAGCGTCAGGTGAGATAAAGGCAATCGAGGCCTTCCCAAAAGGCCTGGAAGCGTGCATCGCCTGCGGTGGCGGTCGGTTCGAGCACCGAGTCGACTTCGAGTGAAGACGAGTCTAAGGTCAGCCGAGAAACAGTCTGCAGTGAACAACCTACACTCCATGTGTAATGTGTAAGGTGTGTGTCATGTTGAGTTACGATACTCATTGTTCTCGTTCAGCGGTGTCCGATCCCGTTCGGTGAATTTCGTGTCGCGTGAAAGCCGCACATTGACTGGTTTTTGAGCCCATGGGGACATGATTTGGAACTGAAAACAATCATGAATACATTCAATTGAAAAGAAATTGCCTGCTCTTTCCGATGCTGCCTGGCGGTAGTCATCCGACCTACCAGTCGCGAGTTATGTAGATTTTAAGTTAGGGGTGACACTTTTTTCGATCACCCTGTATAACAAGAAAACCACCAGAATATTTTGCTTTTTAGTTACAACGGAATGACAGATGTCCGGATAATTTTGTTACACCCTGTAGGTTCACCCTCTGCTTTATTACTTCCTGATTCAAATACAGAACTTCGCAAGCACTACGTGTTACTTAACTTTTAACGATGTTTCATGTTTAACGATATCCGATCTGAGTTTCCATTTGATTTTATAAAAGTACTCTGAAGTAATCAGATATTACAGGCCAACACAATCTTGGCCTATTAGAAGCATATGTATGAGAACGTTTATAGTGCACTTTTTCCTAGCAGCTATCTCAATGCATGTATTATTCCGGGCTTCTGCGCTCTGTACCGTTTCGTGGTAAATGTGACTGACGCCTCTCCGGCCCCCGCCAGCAATGGTCGATGGCTGTAATAGTGATGCTCATCTCCGGAGGGCTGGTCACGTTCACCTACGAGTCGACCACGTTCCACCTGCTGGGCTTCCTGATGGCGCTGACGGCTTCCGTCACCAGGTGAGCGACACTGTTTGACACCCAGAAACGTAAGAATTGATTGTTACTATACGACTGATCGAGATGCCAATGTACTGTGCAAGTTAAAAGCGGAGAGCAATATCGTCTTAGATGCTGTTTTTGCGAACGGTTGATTAGCATTTTTCTTATTGGAACGGCTACACCTTTTTAGGCGCAAATTAATCTAACTGAAGACCAAATTAAAACAAGTGAAATCCAATTTAAGACAAGTGAAGCCCATATTAAAACAGTTGAGATCCAAATTAATATTTGTGAAATGCATTTTAAAACAATTGAAATGCAATTTAAAACAGTTGATGAGTTTAACATTATTGGATGTGTTGAACATTTACCTATGTGGCGATTGTTGAAGCTATGATACCTTAACCTATGCCTATGCAGGTGGGTGCACTGATGTGCCTAACGGAGGTTTACTAAAACAAGGTGCATGGTTTTGCAGTTAAATTGCACGTGAAAAAACTAATTTTACTGACATCTTTTTCTGAGCTAGGCCTGTTTCACTAAAAACTTGCGATTACAAGTGTTTGAACTTTACAATTCATAAGTATTTTTGCAAACTATGTAAAATCGGGTTTCACTAAACTTCATCACCAGCGGCACCTCCGATAAAAAGAGTTGGTAAATAAACTTGTAAACAATAAAATTGTTTTTAATCAAGAACTTTAACATGTTACAGATATTGCTTCTTTTTATCAAACTATGTCTAGTTTTCATGTCAGAAATTGCAGGAATAAATTAAAAATAATGATGCTGTTTCTGAGTGGTATAAATGATAGTTTACAATATCTTATTATCGAAAGAAAATAACACCTAAAACATTTGACAGCAGAAGACTGTTGAATGCAATTATGGCGCGCGAATGACAAAACATGACGATATTTATTTATTGCTCGTAGCTGGTTCGTAGGGAATGTGCTAAGTGAAAAAGAGCATATAATGACTCAGCATATCATATTTGTTTTAAATAATTGATTGCTTTGCATCATTGCACAAAAAGTATCAAAATTCCGAACGTCAGGACCACTGGAATTTCAGGTTTGTAATTACGATGTTTTCTTTCAAGTTTCTGGTCTTCGTGAAACAGAAAGTTTGCGATTCCCGTGTTTTCTAGCAAACTTTTTCTTGTAAAAAAGTTTGCAAATTTTAAACTCAAAATTCATGCCCGAAGGTTTCGTGAAATCCAAATTTCAAATGTTGGTAATTATTTCTTTTAAACTCAAGTTTTTTCTTTGTAATTACACACTTTATTTGTTTGTGAAACAGGCCTCTGAAGACGACGGCTCCTTTGAGTCCAGCTTATTTCACTCACTTGAAGTAGATTGGTGTGAAAAGTTGGTTTTATAGTCTATGTAATATTTATTTCTTCTGTAAATACCAATAACTTCTGTACCATACAATTGCATTGCATCATGGAGGGTGACTTTCAGGTCTTAGAAGACACGGATCAGGAAGTTGACCAACCAGCGCCGGCAAACACGCCGAATCGACGTGGAGTCAAACCAGGAACCCGGCGTGGGCACTACGTCCGAGTCCCACGTGATGCTCGGAAGCGGATTATAGACTGCTTCAAAGCTGGCGGCGACTGGAAGCAGGCCGCCACTGCCAATGGAGTTGCCGTGAAGACTGCCTACGGCTACATTCGGCGATGCGAGGGTGACGGTGACGGGCCACCAAGGAAGTGAGGTGGCGCAATGGTCTGCAAGGTGGACGCGGCAATGATTGACACTTTAGTGGGCTATGTGGAAGCTAGCCCTCAGCTCACTCTGAAGGAGATCGCGAACAAACTGCGCGAGGAGACTGGTGTGCAGCTGTCCACTAACACTGTTCACAAGCACCTGAGTGGTCGCATGTACACGGTTAAGAAGGTCCTGCCCGAGCCGGTAACAATGAACAGTGCGACAAATAAAGACAGAAGAGCCACCTTTGTGCGAAAGGTGATGGAAGCCACTGGTGCTGGTAAGACGATCCTGTACATGGACAAAACAAATGTAAATTTGTTTCTCCGACGTTCAGAGGGACGGTCCCGCCGCGGCCAACGGTGCTGCGTGAAGGTCGCCACAGGTAAGGGCGACAACATCCATGTCATCGGCGCCATAAGCCAAACGGGCATGGTGTACTGGGAGCGGCGGCGCGGATCGTTCCGCAAGGAGGACTGCTGCGAATGGCTCCGGCGAGCTCTTCGACACTGTCCAGAGCCGATGGAGAATGTCGTGGTGGTGTGCGACAACGCGCCAGCCCACACCGACCTGGAGGCCATCCAAGCGGAGCCAGAGTTTGAGGGCGTCCAAGTCCTCCGCACCGCCCCCTACAGCGCACCTCTTAACCCCATTGAGGAGTGCTGGTCGGCGATGAAGGCGGCGATGAAGAACAGCATGACAGCCAGCTTTCAGGAGATGATGACGCCAGAGACGGGGATCTCACAGACCGAGCACCGGCTTCGATATCTCGAGCGCAACATTGATGCCGCCATGCCTCGCATCACACCCATCATGTGCATGCACGCTTGCAATCACGTCCAAAGGCACTTCGCTGGGTGTCTGGCACTCATGGACTTGGCGATGGGCGTGTGAGCGCTACACTCGTAGTGCAATGGTTATCGGTTTGCATGGAACGAGAACTACCGGGTGCGGCCGGGGGAGGCGGTCACGGTGCCAGGTTTTCCGCGGCCGCTCCAATGTGCCGCACCGGGGGCCAGCATCGCCCATGAATTACCGTAAGAATGTAAACAGCGCACTTGTTGTCAATGAATTACACCGACATTTATTGGTATTGAGCATGATCATTGATGTTTGTACCGTACCAATATACGATGGCATTGGTTTCTCACAGCGATATTACCTCCTGCCCGGTCAGGGTTTTTGTCTTCGTCCTGGAAAGAATACAAATAAAGACTATGTCATTTGGTATTTGATTTTACATTTTCTTCTTGAAATCATAAGCAAATTGATCACTCATTGGCAATCATTTGCGACACTAATAGCTTTCTGCAGTTCGTATATTCTGCGGCCTTTCAAGCGTTTTAAACTGCATTTCAATTGTTTTAAAATGCATTTCACAAAGATTAATTTGGATCTCAACTGTTTTAATATGGGCTTCACTTGTCTTAAATTGGATTTCACTTGTTTTAATTTGGTCTTCAGTTAGATTAATTTGCGCCTAAAAAGGTGTAGATCGAAACGCGATTCAATGTCTATCTAAATGTGACTCAGTGGGGGCATAGGCCGCTTGTACAGGGTGCGCAAAAAGTTCTGGCCCATTTCTGTACTTCGATAAACGAATGCAATCGGAGTGAATATTATCAACGCTAACACCAAATATTGGTTTGCATTATCAAACCAGATACGTTCACTCACCTCATGCGCGATATAACCCCCTTATCGGCAATGACCTTCTCCACACGTAGGCGGAAAGACTTGCATGTCTTGATGATGTAGGTGGGGTCCTTCGTCTCCCACATCTTCACGATGTGTGCCTTCAGGGCCTCCAAATTGGGATGGGACACTCCCTGGACCTCATCCTGCAAAACGCTTTAGACGCTTTAGTCAAGGGGTTCAGGTCGGGTGACTGAGGGGGCAATATGTCATTAAGCCAACAATGGGCTTCTCCCCCGAGCTCCTCAGTCCTCCGTTTGCTTGTGCTGGATGGAACTTGCGTTGTTTGCGGATGTAGTATCCTGCTGGAAAACGAAATCGACTTTTGGATACGTCTTCAGGATCCATGGGATGACGTCACTGTCAAGCAGACGCTCATACATCGTCCCATTTATCTTCTAATTGGCGTTAATGAAGACGGTTAGGCACTTTTTGCCGCCCGAGCCGTGGGCTGTCCTGGATGGCCTGAGACACGGCAGTCACATTCTCAGAGTTTTGACTGGACGTGACCGGTCTGACCTGGGGGCATATTCCAGGATCTCCCCTATTGGTATTTGGCTTTGATACGCGTAATTGTTCGCAGGGGGCTCCAAATTTCATCGCAACCTGCTCAACAGTCATGCCCGTTTTTAGCCGCGCCGCGCGCGGGTATCCAACGAAAATGTAACGTTTAGCCTGCCTCCATGACTGGCCGTTAATGGTCTGCTAACTGCTTGTTCGACATCTGGCTGTGTAGCAGGATCATTGAAGATATTGCGTGCGGCTTTTGGCTTCCCGAAAAGCAACCGTAGTACGCGTAGGAGCGCTTACTGTAAGAGGGCCAGAACTTTTTGTGCACCCTGTATAGCTCTTGACCGTCTTACGAGGTGTTAACCGGTGTTTGAGTCTTGTTAAGTCTTGAGTTTGAGTTTGAGTCTTGTGTTTGAGACATATTGACTTGTTTGCTTGTTTCTGACATCTAATCGCCCACCTTTTCTTGGCAGTTCTTCGTCACTCGTATTGTGAACTGCTTCTGCACCTCATTTAATTCATTAATCCACGTATCCCTTGTCACATATGTTCGATTCACTGCTTTCGATTGCGTCTAAACAACCTGTTTTGTATCCAACTGCAGATACATCACGGTGCTCAGCTTTCATCTATGTCCCTATCTGTCCCATTAACTGCCGGACGGACGTGGTTTCAGCGGCCTTCGATGGACGCTCTCCCAAATCCTGATGCAGAAGGAGGAGCTCGGTCTGGCGAACCCAATAGACATGATCTACCACATCCAGCCCTGGATGATGGTCTCACTGCTGCCGTTCGCCGTGTTTTTCGAAGGTGGGTGAACGGAGAAAATGTTTGCCAATGCAGATCATCAAACATCAAACTCCGGCTGTAACAAAGTGAGCTTTGTTTGAGTCCATCGCTTTTGCGGTTTATCCGATCATGTTTTCCATATCGTCACGCTCCGTTGTGAACCTGTCGTTGTTGTGGTATGTCTGCGGTGGAGGGTTCGCCCGGACCGTGCCATTTGCGGCGGCTGAACTGCCGTGGCAGATCGATACCGTACACACCTGTCGGCAGTGTGCGGTGACAGGCCGCTGTTTACGGTGCCGGTGCCGCCTGTCCGCCACACAATAACCATATTCACCACTTGGCCGGTCGCCACCGCGCATAACGTGCTCAAGGCCATCTAATGAAATGCGGCTATTGAAGCATGTTCAGTTTGATTTGGGAGTTGATTCTATGCATGCACGTGAAAACTGAAAAGACCTAAGGTTTTAGGCGTGAAAAAATCGGTCGTTCAGTGTCCACCGTACCCTCGTCGTTAACCTGTCGTTCTGTCGCCGTCATGTAACCATTTGAGCTATAGTCACGACTTTGAGTTTGAGCAGTAGTCTTTGCAGCAATCAATCGGACTGGTGATGGTCCTGGACCCGGTGACGTGGCCACGAGAGTCCGAGGTCATAATGATTCTCCTTATTATGCAGCGGCTCGATGCAATTATTATTGTCATTATCACCGGCTTATTGCTCATGACCCATTTATGATCATAAATCAGGTCTCATTTACTACTGTGCTCCAGTTCACTGTGAAGAGGGACGCGTCTGTATGAAACATAACCCGATTGATGCTACAACCCTTCCTCGTTCTGCAAAATTTCCGGTGGCGCAATGGTACTGTATCAGACCGAGATCTGACCCTGGCTATCCGTCTGTCTCCAGGCGCCGCGGTGGCCACCTCGGTCGACCTGTTCCTCTACTCTGAGCCGCGCCAGATGGTCTCGTCGGCCGGTCACGTGCTGCTCGGCTGCCTGCTGGCCTTTCTGATGGACGCCGCCGAGTTCCTGGCGCTGCGAGTCACCTCCAGCGTCACACTCTGCGTGGCAGGCGTGTTCAAGGTGAGATCCTGGCGTCCCGAGTCGATCACACTTGGTGCTCAGAGTTGATTGCTCTCGGCGGTCGAGAAAGAAGACCCGTTATAAGGGTGGTCCGCAGTAGACGAGGAGCAGCCGCCGCTAATTGAAGCAAAGGTTTGCTTTTCGATTTTTATGGTCCGGTGGTCTTTATGCGTGGCGATTTTGGGTTACAAATGGAATATCACGTCAAACGGCCAAGTTGGACCTTGCCACTTGAGTGACTTTGTCGGTGCTGCCCAGATTTCTAGCTTCTGGTTGTGTGTCTGACACGGTGTGACGCTGTGGATCCCGTTCCCATCAATCCGGGTGCGAAGCTGAATCCCGCTATTGTTGTGTCCACTGTCCGCCCCGGTGTGACGTCCCTATCTTCAGGTGTGATACGGGATCCCACTGCTGTGTGCCTGCCGTGGTGTCAAGATGGCTCCCACCCCTCCAGTCCAGCTGTCTCCGTCCCGGTGTGACTCTATGGCTTCATCTGTCTTCAGGAAGTGTGACTCTGGGTCCTATGACTGTTGCTGTGTCTGCCCCGCTATGACGGCTGATGACCCCGTTCCTCTCTGTCTTCAGGAGGTGTGCACGCTGCTGCTGGCTATCCTGGTGGCCGGCGACGAGCTGGGCGCCCTGAAGGCCGTCGGCCTGGTCACCTGTGTGGCCGGCATCACGCTGCACGCGGCGCTGAAGGCGCGCCGACTCCTGACCGGAGAGGGCGGCCCCGGCTCCGGCGATCGGGGGGACGGACGGGTGACCGAGCTGCCGCTGCTGGCTCACTCGGACGACGACGAGGATGAGGACGTACTGTTCCACCAGTCGAGCCACTGACCGGCCGCGGGGGTCGCACACGCAGAGAGGATGAGATAGAGACACAACACACTACGCACAGAGGGGCGAGATACACACACACACACTACACTGAGAACATGGGACAGAGTCGAACGTAATCCATTACACTGACAACTTACACCGGGCAGAGCCGGGTAATTCGATACACTATTACACATGCGCAAACAGCAAACATCAGGACACAGTACATACTACACCAGTCACACACGTAACACAATTCGTACAGAGTGTAGACTATGGGAGTGCGTGGATAACTTAAATCGTATTGTGACAGGCTTGTTGATGTGTTTTTGTGTTTTGTTTGAGGGTATTGTACTTGAAGGGGCGACGTGTTGTCATTATTGCCCGTTTTATCGGGCGTATCGGCGTACAGTGTGGTGTGAAATGCGACATAATCCGGTGCTGGGACCACATTGGGTGTACGAATTTCACGAAACGCGAAACGATACACCCATCGAAGATGACCTACTGGTCTGGGGTGTATGGTCATAAGAGTTTTATCCCTGACATTTATTTTTGCTCACTGGTCGTGTCCGTCTTGATCGTTCGCCAAACGTCAAACTGACATCAGTCTCGTAACCGCTACATAGTGTGCGTGCCGTTCTGTCTAATTTCTGTTTCCAAAGTGTGATTTGGGAAACAGCCATAGAGTTTATCATGTATTCCGTGAGTCTCAATGTTGACGCTTTCAATCTGCTGTTTCGCTCCAACAACTTGGGAACTCTTGTGAGAACAAATTGACCAGAATGCCATCGATGCTAACTTATCGGGACCAATGCATTGCAAGAATGCTGCCACTAACTGCAATGGCTTGGTAGCGGTATCAAGCTTTATTCGGGTTGGATTTGGGGTCTCTGCCGGGCATACCTGCGATTGCGAACAATCATTCCATCATCGATAATACATTGTTATGCTATTAAGTTTTTTAGGTTGAATGTAGATCAATTATGCAAGTCCGTCAGAGAGCTGTATGAATTCTAGTCAGACAAGGAATATTTTCAGCCTCTTGATGTTACACCATTTTCATCGGTTATAGTATCCCATCTCATACCTACCTGGCAGAGAGTAACCAGCGGATTTTAAACCCATGCCGGGTATACCACTGGCGGGGTACCTGTAGAACAAAATCCGTTCTAGGCATCCGATCACGTGAACCTTTTGTTGTCTCGCTATCGACAAACTACAAAGTTAATCGGCCTGACGGCTGTTGAGCCTTTTATTACCACTCACAACCCCCTGAACACTAAGAGCGATAAGATGAGCGACACACTATATCACAGCTTCTTGATAACTTACGATAACAAACGCGTCATCATGGAATATGTCAGTTTTAACGATGGTCGTATTTTCGAAACATTTATAAAGTAGTGTTCCTTATTCCTGCAGCGATTCTCTGCCTGGAGGCGTACTCTGTCACCGAGTGTCCACACCTAGCGCGTCTCGGAGCACCTCTGGCAGCACCTGTTCGTGCAGATGTCGGACGCCGCCGTGTGACAGCGGCCCGCTCAGGTCCTGGTACTCCAGTCGCACCGTGCACGCTCGCCGTCCACTGTCCGGCTGTTCGTACTCGTCAATCAGTTCCAGCCGCACCAGCAGTTCACCCAGCGCTGCCCGCAGCGCGCGTCGCAGCCGGCACCACGAGAAGGGCGCGTCCGACGGGCCGCCGCCGCTCACCCAGAAGCTCATGTCGAGCGAGTAGCTCGGAGGATAGACACTGTGCAGGCGGAGCGCAGTGCCGTCGGCGGTGAAGTCGGAGCGCACCGCGTGTCGCCAGTCGTCCTCCTGCACCCAGCACGCGGTGATAGCGTCCACATCAAACGTCACCGTGGAGCTGTCCGTGTCGCCCGTCCGGACTCGAGCCACCGGTAGCCAGCCGGAGCCGCAGCCGGCGCGCAGCTCCAGCCCGTCCTCCTGGCGACTCTTCTTACAGACCAGGCCGAACGCGGCCAGCGCGTGTCGCGGCTCGGGCGCGGCGTCGGCCGGTCCACTGATGGTCAGTCGGGTCCGCAGCGGCGCGTCCGCCACCGTCGGGCCCACCTCCCCGTCCCGTACGGTGTATGTGACACGGACGTCCTGTCCGGCACCGGAACCCTCCTCCGGAGAGCCGCCGCCGTCCGACCGGCAGACGAGGTCCCCGCCGGCCGCCGCGTCACTCAGCTCCGCCGGCCCGGCGCCGTAACAGCGACCGTCGTGCTCCACCAGCACACGGGGACGGGGAGTCGCGCCCGCCGCCAGCCGGCGCACCACGTGAGCGGCCAGCGAGCTGTCGTCCGGCGGCAGTCGGCGCAGCCAGTACTGGGCCAGCGGCAGCGGCGTGCCGTCCAGCAGCAGGCGTGCCGGTCCGCCCGGCAGCCGCCGGCGCACGGTGTCCGGGCACAGCGGCCGGCCGGCCTCCAGCACGTGGATCAGACCGTCCCTGAAACACCGACCCGACGCAACATTGAGTAGACTCAGTGATACGATATCTTACACCGGATGACCTATGCTGTGATTATATAGCCAACCATAAAGACTGCTCTGCTCCGCACCAGACGGTCCAGCGCCGACAGGAAGCTCCATATTCCATATGCTTAGACACGCTGAATGAAGTCTTGTGGTTGGGACTCGCCGGGATAGGAGTTCCGGGAGTGGGACACGCGGGCTGACAGTAGGGAGGCGCTGCGGCACGCACCTGGTATGGAAGGTGCGGCTCTGACTGCCGCGGTTCCCGGTCGGCCGGTACCCGGGCACCTGTTGGGCCTGGAACGGCTCCAGTCGGCGCAGCACGAGGCCGGCGGCGGCCGCCTGAGCCGTCAGCTGCCAGCTGTCGGACCAGGCGCGGCGCACCGAGTCGCCGGCCGTGCCGCCCTGGCCGGCGCACAGCGTCACCCAGACCTGCCGGAAACACACAGAGTCAATCAGACCTGCCGGAAACACACAGCGTCACCCAGACCTGCAGGAAGCATGATTGCTGATCGGAAAATCAGAGGCCAATTTTTATGTTCCAAGACATCAAAACTTGATAAAAATGTCATAACCATTTTGTCCTACCGCGACTGACTCGCCATGCACATCATTTCCCAAGGGAAGGGAGATGGTTATGAAGTTTACCGTAAACGTTATCAGTCTCGCTTTATCGAGTGCATTGGCCGGTCACGCTCAGGGGTGCGAAAAGAACTTCATCACATTAAGCCCCGAATCGTCATCTTACCTGGCCAGAATCCGCTAGAAGTGGTGCTGCTGATGCCAAAAAGTCCCGCAACAGCGCTCTGCACAGGTGAATTTTCATCTTGTGACCCGTGTGAGGAAAATTGAATATGATGTAATCATAGCGATTACCACTGATTGCTTCATACGAAGCGAGCTTTGTGGCATCAACTCCGGTCAGCACCGTTATGCCTGTAAGAGATGAAGATCAAGGATGACATTTGAATGAATAAATCTAGTCGTAGGGTTCCTGGGTTACCGTAAGCCTGCGACAGCTAGACAACTGAACAAGGCTTAAATTGTCATGAACAAATATTTTTATAATTGTCTCCTACCTGTTGATTGTAGATAGGCCGAGTTGTCTGAGGCTTCATCAGTTAGGTCTTTACTGTAACAAGTAACGATGGCGCCTTTAGGGAGATGATCTTTCTCGCAGAGAGATCGAGTGAAAGAAAAGTCTCCTTCTCCCAAGTATAACTGCTTGCCAGTGCTAGGAAACCCCATTGTTTCTGAAACAAATCAAACAATTCATCAACCTGGATTAATGGTGATAGGTGGGCTATGAGCATGGCAAATAGGGAAAGGTGGGCATAGTTCAGACAATTTGTCCTTAGGCGTCATATGCTCAGTAGCGATTCAGGTCCGGTGAACGGCAAATAGTGCCTCTGTTGCATCCATATGTGCAGAGGCGTATACGGAGCGACCTTCAAGTTGGGGGAGGGGGGGAATGGTCAGGTCATCAAGTCTGACCCTACACGTCATCTGGACCACGTCTGGCAATGTGGCTCCTAAATTCTTCAGACAGTAAGGAATTTTCTGATCGCATGGTGGTCAGGATTTGGTGCATGAAAACATCATCTGTGATCAAAACTAGCATAAAATTCATGATCATGATGATGACCAGCACCCCGAAAACCCTCATTCAGAAACCGTCACACTACGTCCGACCATGGATAATCCATGCTACGACGTTCTAACAAGTCCCGACTTTCCCGACTTTTGGGTCTTTGACCTGACGTGAAAGGTCAACCGAAGACCTATGTAGGACCATAAAATAAGGTATCATCAGCTTCCTCTCATCACGGGCAACACGCTCGCTTTTTCCGTGAAGCTCTAGCCCGATCAGGGGCCAAACGACAAGGGGGTGGGGTGGGGGTTCAAAAGACCGCCTATATGTTCGCGGCTGGCAAAACGGACGAGGGTTAAACGTGTAGCTTACTATCTTACTGATCATTTACCCTCTTCACGTCATTTACTGTCAGATGTGTAGCTTACAGACGGTTCCAAGCATCCTCATTTCCAACTGCCCGAGGCATCCAATCATAGCCCAACAGCTTGTCAAAAGGCAATTTGTGAACAGACGTGAATTCTCAGTTCTCACGCTCAATACAGCTAGGTTAGATTCACAACATCCTAGTGACCAGACATGGCACGGATCCCAGCAGCTGAGCAGCAACCAATCACAAAAACTGAGGTGGCTGAGATTGACAGTCTTCAAGTCTGGAATTATGGTGGAAAACATGGCTGATAAAAACCTCTCAATGAAGTATGAACCATTATTTTGCATTCCTTCAGAGTTTACAGTTCTGAGAAAATCAGGCCTCAATAACAACTGGATAAAATCAGCTGGCTGGCCAGCTGGCGATGTACAATAGCTGTTATTTATTGATATAAACACGGTAGGAGATGGACATGAACACGCAAAATGGCACTCACTGTAAAATTAAGAAATGGATATTTAGTAGAACCTAATTTGTATCTGGCATTGATATATAACAAGCTCTGCTAGCGCCACCAGACGGTGCCAGCTGCCAATTGTCCAGAAAAAAGCACAGCCCAGAAAATCACTCAAGATTCATCCTGAATCAATGATCCGGGATCGAGGATCCAAGCAGGGCACATCAACATGTCCAAGCTGGATCCAGCCAGGGTTCAAGTCAGAACTAGCCAATGGAATGCAAAGCCTGAAAATCATATCAGTCCAATTTCTCAGATGTACCTACCTGAGAGGTATTTTACGGCACAGTCTATATCATGATATACCCCTTGCTACGAAATCAAAGTTCTAGCCAAGCTCTAGGACTGCATTCCAGTCTAGGTTGCATTTTGCAGCCACTTTGTCTTGAATATAATATAGTTCAAAAATCAAAATGTAGTTGAGCATCTTCTAACACCTTCTATAATAGAATACCATGCTTTTGGTACTAAGCGCCTGTACCCCACGGCCCTCTTTCTAAAAATTAATGTATGCTTCCCGCACACTGCAAGTTTGCAATCGGCTGCAATTTGAATTTGTCGATGGGGTCCACCGTCCGCCCACGTGCAAGCACGAACTCCGTGTATAATCATAAATGTAAAACCTGCGCCATTTCTGAAATAGTATAGAATGTGCTAGCATTACTATTTCTAAATGACGTCATCCTGAAATCTCAAATCTCAATGCATAATTCTGCTGGTATTTTCATGGAAACCGTGAGCGCTAGGTTTTGAAGTGCTGGTTTGTCGAACAGTGTAATGTTGCAGACGTCAATTGCCTAGTGGATGGAATTGATAAATAACAACAGAGCCTTTCTCATAAACATTTTTTACTATTACTGGTGTATAGTAGAATAGTGATTTCAAGTTTACTAATCACTGTTGCCCTCTGTCTCATAAACAATAGTGAAAAGTAATTAGTAAAAGAGTAAGATTTCGAAGCTCAGTAACGCTTGAAAACGAGTCATCAGTTGGTGACATACCAGGGAAATAAGCTAAAATTAGAGTGCTCTATTTATTGCTCCTGCCCCATGTTGAAGAGATACCCCTAAAAACGTGATCTTTTATCGGCCCTTACGCAGCAAGGCAGTAATTCTCAGACCGGTGGATGGTATCAATAGAAAGAGAATGCGTCAAAGATTACAATGAATTAATTAAAATAACATTAAAATGTTGATTAAGCGTGGAAATTAGTCCCAAACATAAGCTAATTATTGCTTCTACCTCGGCGACGGCGCTCCCCGCAGTCAGTGGAGAAGCTAAAATAAAAGCCACCATCCTCCTCCGTAAGTCAATTTTAGAGCGGCCGAGTGGGCCGATGCGGGGCCACCAAACTGAGGTAAGACGTGGCTAGCAATTGCAAACCGCCATAGAAATCAATATCTTAAGACGTACAATATGGGATGATTACTCTGAAGCTGGAGTGAAAGCATGAGTAGATTGCAAGAAACGAAATGCATAGATTGGTTGAATTATGTACAATAGGCACAGCTCAATAGATGAAGCCATTTCTATGATGTTGACATTTGACATAACCCTTCCTCTCCTCACCTATGACCTAAGTGCATTGGCAGTTACCGGCATAGTTTTTGAGCACGAGTTTAATTCGCCATCGGACCGCAATGCATGTTGCTAGGCTGCTGCAATTACAACGAACATACGAATACTGCCTTCATTTGTAGACGTTTGTTTTTTAAGCGGTCTTTGACGTACAAGGGGGCATACCTGTCGACAACTTGAGTTTCTCCGAATTTCAAAAACTCCCAGAATTTCAATTCCTTATGCACTGTTGTAGGTACAGCTACGTTCACAAGTTTTCGTTTCCTCCTGTTCTAAAAAGGATGATATTTGTCGATTTCGTGCGTCGCTGATAAGAGGGTGCGTTTAATAATTAGGCCCAACGCTTTCTGCATCCGCGAGTACCTACCTTCAAAAGGGAACAACAGTTTCCATTTATTACACTATGGGACATGTGACAAAATGACCACTGGAACACGCATGAAACGGAGCTCATATTCCTAAAAATGTCTACAATCACTTCCTTTCCGACACTATTAACAAATACCATCTCAAGTTAGGTGGTTGACAGACAGTCAATGGAGATCTGGGGAGACTGAGTGATGCCAATTCACCACTTAACTGATAATGAGGGCTGAGGGCAGAGAAACAGGCAACATGCACAACTGACAACTTGACAAGTGACAAAACACTACCAATATTGCGCAGTGCACAACATATTACAGCGGCCAGCCCAAAAAATGCTTTTGGTGGCTTATTGCAAAACAAGTCACTAATAAAATATGTCTTAGTTGCAGCTGAACACTGCACAATGATCACACTGTTCACGCTTTGAGTGAGATGCCACAGGTGGTTTGAATCACACTTTGATACAACTGCAAATCTGAAGTGTTATTATGAGATTCATGCCTCCATGATCACAGCACTTTGGTTGAGGTTGGCAAAACACTTGTAGTCTGCAGAGTTCCACATGAACTGCAGACACCTCATCTGGTGGTCTTCATGTTGCTCAACTTCTTCAGGAGGCAAATGTCGACCACCCAGCGGAAGCATGGTCCTGCAGAAAAGAAAGGTAATGCATAAGGTACAAACATTATCTGCTGAAACAGCCCCTTCTGTTGGCTGTTATTAAACTTTTAACATAACATAACAACATGTATTCCATGTATATTACATTTGTTGAAGTAAAATACTGCCGGCTATTTCAATACCAGAAAATGAAATTATATTGTGGCATAATTCACATGCTCAGCTATCAGTATCAAATAATAAAATAATTTAAAATTTGGCATATCCTATAAAACACATTCATAGAATATTCTACTTCACGTCACAAGGACTCACAATCTTTCTGTTGGGTGTTTGATTGACGCATTAGCTAAGTTTGTCTTAGGTCTTATTATTACACAAAAAAATTCATATTGCATTATTGTATCAAAATACTGCCAGCAATAACAAAACAAGAACATGAAATGTCAATGAGCAGGCCGCCTTTCCAAAAATGGGTTACTTTGAAAAGAATTTGTTTCTTTTAAGGAAAAGGAGAAATGATTATCAGGTAATTATCAGAAAACCACTCAACCAGCAAGTGGCTGGGTGGTTTAACAGCAAACATCAAGCCAAACCATATATTTACATTTATCTAACAATTGAGCCATTTGACTACCACAAGGATATGTGAGCAAAATAAGAATCCAATTATCCAATGTTGACTTCCTTGCAAAGTTTATGCCTTATTTTATGAAAACGTGTCACTAGAATATGATACTTATCATCGAATATTATTTAATTTACGATTTATTTCGATCGAAACGCACATGGAGTCACGCGCCATTTTCGTCGACGATTAATATGATCGTGTTTCATGAAGAGATAAGGGGCTTCAATGGTCTTTCAAAGCAATAATTTGATGCAAAAATTGGTAGGAAATAATATAAAGCTGGTTCAAATGGCCATCAACCATTTAAAACACCGAAAATACTCACGACTCCGTCCCGACGACCACGCAGCACCGCGCACGCCACACTACTGGCACAATGCCAAAACTGCTGTCACAGCAGAAATGTTTTTTTTTCTCGATTGCAATTATGGAATTATTTATTAAACAGAAGACGATCTTTCCGAAAAACCGACTGATTTCATACACAGATGCATGGAAAATAAAAAAATCCCGGGAAATTTATTTGTATTGTTTTGTCGATTTTGACATGCTCCTAGTTTGCAGCCATGTTTCGATATGTTCTACAGGGAGTTCAGAATTATTTCAGGACCAACCTTTTCCTCGTTCATTTTCCCGTCGATCATGAAATTTTTAGAGCGGAACAATTAGTTTCCAGGCGGTCCGAGCGGTTTTCGTGAGAAGGGTGCAAAAATCGGCGTCATTTTTAGAGCCTCGACACCAGCTCAACACAGGACCCTATGGGAGACGGTGAAGTAGCGGGAGCAATAAATAGAGCGCTCTAATTTTAGCTTATTTCCCTGTAGTGTCACCGACTGTCATGGGACCTCCGTGTGGAAGATATCTTTTTAATTTTATTTTGACCGTCGAAATGCGGTAGACACCGTTGCAGTTCTGGCTATATATCTTGGTAGCTAGACCAATGATCGGCACGGGACCAGCATCCACGTATCGATAATTGAACGAGCTATCAAATAACATAGGTTTATGCCATGAAGGAACCGGCGAATGTTTGATGAATCATGCGATTTAGAGATAGCTGACGCAACTAGATATTGTTTTCGATGGAAGGGGGTCAGAGTTTTTAAAGCAGGCCCCCACGGCACACCCACTTTTAAAATATTTCAGCATTCCGTGCGCTTCTTGCCATTAAGTTAAGGATCCCTGCAATCAAGTTGGCTTTGAATTTTGACCTAAATTGGCTCGAGCTCAATTTTTAATGTGGAGATTTATTTTGTTGCGACCTTTCGTCTGGTCACTAAAATTTCATTTTTGGTAGCTGCTTCATTTACAGAGCAATGCAAAGGAAAGGGAAACACCCCCAGACCCGGGCACTGGATTGGACTAGACTTTCCCTGGGTTGGATTTCCCTGCCTCGGCTAGCCTAGTCCGTACCAAATCTGTACGTGGCTTTTTAAAAAATGCCTATCACATTTCAGTTGCATGTATTTTGTTGTAGCTACATATTCACATGGTTATATCAAAGATTACAAACGCACAAGCCACAACCGCACAGACACTTACGTATCTACAACACATGGGCGAGAAAACAGATCTCCCACGTGCCGCCAGTACGGCCCAATATGAGCTCGTACGGGCGCTCCCGCGCCGCGGTCAAAGTTGCTATTTGCTCGTCGGCCTTCTCCTTCACACTGTGCAGTGTGCACGGTTAGTTATTTGAGCACATGACTTCGATAGCCGGCAGATCCCGCTCGTAGCTGACCGTCACTTACCTACAACGCTGCTTGTAGGTGGGCATACGAGAACGTCGCACACAATAGCCCCAGTGGATGGCATCACTGATGTAATGCATGACTCCGTCCGACCAACCGGTAAAGTCATTAGAAGATCCAGAAGTTATTTGATATGCTGGGGGAGGCATGCTCCCCAATAATGTGCTTCATTTTTGCTTTTTCAAAAATTATTGTGATATATTATGCCTATTTGTGCTGTTTAAATCAAACTTCTTATAAAAGTTGTTGATTTCCCTCTCAATGCGAGGAAAAATGCGTAAGTTCGTACCTTTGGGCGCTGCAGAGGGGGACAAATACTCCAACGTGCCCCTCGAACCATCAATGGTCACGGCGGTGAGCGCTATTTTGCTTCAAGCTGCATCTAAGTGTTCAGCACCCACAAAGTATTCAGCGTCATTTTGTACTCACAAGACCAATTACGTTTCTTTCACTTCAGGTTCAGGTTCAAGTAGTAGGATAATGTTGGACTTGCGTTTATTCCAAGGCTCTATAGGTTTATTCTATGCCGACATCGAAAATGCTTCGGTTACTGGGTCTTCCTTTATTATGTTTCAGTGATTGCCCGTTGTCCGTGTGTCTTGTCCTTTTTCAATTAATGTCTCTCCTTCAATGAAAATCCATCGCAGTTCACATTTTGAACGTTTTGAACATATCTCCACTTCACATTAGCTTGCTAAAAATACGCTTGACCTCGTTCAGTTTGCCAGGATGGAGAGCCAACTTTTCATATGATTTATCGTGAGGTTTTAGCAACAATAGATGTTTTTAAAGAAAAAATGAAGTTTGTTATTTGTCAATAAAAGGCTTATGCCGAAAACTCAGGGCATGCATTAAGACATAAAGTACAATTAAAGCTAAAAGCATAACTCCTAAGCTGTTTTACTGCAAGGTAGAGCAAGGGTGAAATTGACAGCACGAAAGCAAACGTCATTCGACTTTTTTACTAGGGCACGTGCTTTTATGAAACACAACCCAGGATCTTCCTACTGGTCACCAGTAAAACTGCGCTATAGTAACCTAGTAAATTTGCAACTCCAGGTAAAAGTAATTTTTGCTTTATAAAACAAAATTTTACTGGTCAACAGTAAAATCGTGCTTTTTACTATTACTTTTTACTAGACAAAGCTTTATGAGAAAGGCTACAGTAGGCAGGGTCAAGGCAGGGTATAGTAGTGAAGGTGCCCGTCGACGTGTTTGGACGCGGGGACCGAAAGCATATATATATCAATATGTAATTTTCACCGGAGAGAGTATTTGATTCAATAATATTGATATGATCAACATCCTACCCTGCAGAGTGCAGACTGCGTTATTTTCCTTGGCACTTGCTTTCTTGTTGTTTGCTTGTATGATCGTTATACATAGGTACCTAGGCAAAGAAATAGCCAAGGAAATTAAAAAGAACGTTGGTCTCAGTCCAAACAATCTGAATCATTCAATTCAACTTGAACTGTATGCAATGTTTTTGAGCTGATGCAGGGAGAAAATTGTGTTTGCATGTGTCAAGGCATGACGCTGCACTCGTGCAGTGTGCTGTGCTGCTGCATTGGTGCGGCGATAGACAAATTTGACTTGATGCTCCAGCACTGCAAGCATCCGGGTTTGTTGATGTTTCCATGTTAACCCAATACAGCTCTGTGCGCAGTGCACTACTGCAGGCAACTGCAGGGCAGTGCGCTGCAGCGCAGCACCATGAAACACCACCCTGACCAACGCATTTAGTCTGCTACCACCAGGGCTGCGGAGTCGATGGATTTTCGGCGACTCCGACTCCGACTCCGGCTCCGGCTTTCAAAAACCAGCTCCGACTCAGACTCCGACTCCGGGCAGAATTGTCGACTCCGACCGACTCCAACTCCCGACTCCGACTCCGCAGACCCGGCAGAGCTGCGGAGTCGACAGATTTTCGGTGACTCCGACTCCGACTCTGGCTCGGGTTTCTAAAATTGACTCCGACTCCAACTCCGACTCCGGTCACAACTGTCGACTCCGACCGACTCCGACTCCGCAGCCCTGGCTACCACTTTCAATTTTATTGCTTAGCACAAACCACAAACTATGAAGTAGTTGCGCGGTAAAACTTCAGTTTTTTACGCTACTGCTAGTGCCAATGCTCACTGATATCAAGAGAAATTAGGATGTCAATGTGCTCTTTCATTTTGGTCTTGGGCTGGTCTCACTGTGAGTCTGAGTGAAATGCACAGTTGGTACTAAAAATGTATGACTGTGGGAAATTTCAATGTTAAGATTAGATTTCAGCAGATGCTCTTTCGGATGATAAATGTTACCACGATTGTGAACCGTGTGCCTGTGCAAGAACATTGTGGTATGCTTTACCTACCAGTTATCACTGTTTGTGCCTTGTGGTACCAATTAACCTGATGGCTGACATTTGTGGGTAGTTTAACTGATTTATGGTGATTTATGGCAGTTTAACTGATTATCAACTTTTTTCATTAACTCATTGTTGAGTAACTGCCAAATGGTGCTGGCATGCTATTTCAAAGTACATTTTCTTGAGTGCTATAATATAAACTATCTTACATTTTACAGCTCTGAGGTGATGGACGCAATCTGACTAATTGCCTTTACGAAATGTCATCTTTAACTGAAGAACAAAAGCTGAGGATTGAGGAAAACCGGCGAAAAGCATTATTGAGACGTGCTGAGAGAAGTCAGACACAGCCTTCCCATGCCTCTACTGGGAATGCCGAACTTACCAAAGTAGCAAACCATAAACCAACAATCGTTCCGCTGAAACGGAAATATGACGGGACATTTAATTCCAAACAAGGGAGCTCCTCGCCTCACTTCCAGAGCACAAATCGCGCATCGGGTTCGAGAACCAACACGGTGCCGATCAACAAGGAGTCCTTTTACGGGACGAAAAAACAGGTGGTGGCTGGCAGCTGCCATTTGATTTCTGCTGATCGTTTCATGGTGGAAGTGGGCTACAACCAAGACATGATAGCCATGTTCCAGAAAGTGCCGGACCGGCGCTATCATCCAGACGAGCGTCATTGGTCCTTCCCTGTCTCTCGCCACGATCAGCTGATGGCTGCTCTGAAGCCGCTCCACCCAGGTGTTGCAGTGGCACCGCTGCCTGCTCACGTGCTGCGCTGTCTCCGTCAGCCCGCTCCAGACGCAGGCAAGGTCGACCTCTCCACCCTGGACGCGACATTGCTCGAGGCACTGATGCCCTTCCAGCGGGAAGGAATCAAAATGGGGGTGGCTCGAGACGGACGGGTGCTCCTCGCTGACGACATGGGTCTCGGCAAGACAATACAGGCTATCGGCATCGCTAGTCATTTCCACGACTGGCCCCTGCTCGTTGTTTGTCCGTCATCCATGCGGTACCAGTGGCGCAATGAGTTTCTGCGTTTCCTTCCGTCACAGCATCCCTCGACCATCATGGTAATGGACTCTTCGAAGGACTTCACCGCTGAAGCGCGCGTGCTCATCGTCTCGTACGATTTGCTGTCTCGCTGTTCCAAACAGCTGCGTGATGTGGGATTCCGCTCAGTCATCATGGACGAGTCCCATAACCTGAAGAACCCGAAGGCGGCGCGCACCCGGGCGGCGCTGCCGCTGCTGCGCGCCGCTCGCCGCGCGCTCCTCCTCAGCGGCACGCCGGCGCTCTCCCGGCCGGTGGAGCTTTACACGCAAATTAGTGCCATCGACAGGAAATTCATGCCGGTGTTCAACGACTTTGGGCTCCGCTACTGCGACGGGAAGCGCAACGCCTGGGGATGGGACTTCTCGGGCTCGTCGCGCATGACCGAGCTGCAGATCCTGCTGGAGCGGCGCATCATGATCCGCCGCCTGAAGCGAGATGTGATAACCCAGCTGCCGTCGAAGCAGCGCCACCTGGTGCTGCTGGACCCTGGCCAGGTGCACTGCCGCACCAAGAAGATGAACGCCATGGAGACTCGCATGGCCAAAGCGTCACTGAAGGCTGCGGAGCGACGTGGCGCTCTGCTAGAGTACTTCCGAGAAACTGCCACTGCCAAGCTACCGGCGGTCTGTTCGTACTTGGAGGATCTGCTCGACTCGGGCGCCAAGTTCATCTGCTTCGCACACCACCGGGTCGTCATGGACGCCGTGTGCGAGCTCCTGGAGCGACGCAAGGACCAGCACATCCGGATCGACGGCTCCACGCAGGCCGCCCAGCGGAAACGCGAGTGTGACCGATTCCAGAGCAGCTCGTCCGTTCGTGTGGCCGTGCTGTCCATCACGGCGGCCAACACTGGCCTGACGCTCACCGCCGCGAGCCTGGTGGTGTTCGCCGAGCTGTTCTGGAACCCAGGCGTGCTCACCCAGGCGGAGGATCGGGCCCACCGCATCGGACAGCAGGACAGTGTCCAGGTGAGGGGCCGCAATATGTTTTTTTCTCTCTCTCTCTCTCTGAGCGTTCTAACTTGCATGCGGAAACTGGAAAGCATGTTATGCGCCGAGACACAGATAACAGTAGTACATAAATGCGAATAAATGCGAATAAATGTCAATGGACGGCGATGTCCAGACTTTGCAGAGACATTTTCATTCGATCTTTGTACAAAATTTTAGAGATAGATTTCGCCCAAACTCTTATATCTTGTAGAGAAAAGAGCATAGTACATGCTGGTATGCTTCGTTAAGCTGGCAGAAATCGTTTTTTCTAATAAAGTTCGTTTGAAAATGAAAATTTTTAACATGGAAAGTCAATGGGAGCGTCTTTGTTGCTTAATAACTTTTTACGTTGCAGATATACCAAAGTGAAAAGTTAATAAAATATACAACTTTCGATGCTCTTTCCAACAATGTATAGCACGTCACTGCACGATGTGCCGTTTTTAAGAAAAGCTGTAAAAAATCAGGGCTCGACTGTGACTTGAACCCAACCACATCAGAGTATACGAACAGGTGACGGGGATACCTCCCGTGTGCGGATGTGACACTGATTATTGCTAAATATTAGCAGTCGGTCGCCGTGGGGGCGCCTTTGCAAAGCTTATATCTCTGCAACCACTGGACTGATTCACTCGCGGTCTTTTGTGTGGGATAGCCTCTTCCCTTCTTACACGTAGTGTGCTGTTCTCGATGCGTATGGGTGACCCCTAATGCACGTGCCACGTGCAAAACGAAGAGGTGTCAGTACTACTGTTATCTGTGGCCGAGAAATTTCAATTTTTCGCGATATTACCAGGGAGTGATTAAAGCATCTCACTGCAAGTTTCGTGCGTGCAGTTAGGTAAGGTTAGCAGTAGATAATCTCTGCAACCACTGGACTGATTCACTCGCGGTCTTTTGTGTGGGATAGCCTCTTCCCTTCTTACACGTAGTGTGCTGTTCTCGATGCGTATGGGTGACCCCTAATGCACGTGCCACGTGCAAAACGAAGAGGTGTCAGTACTACTGTTATCTGTGGCCGAGAAATTTCAATTTTTCGCGATATTACCAGGGAGTGATTAAAGCATCTCACTGCAAGTTTCGTGCGTGCAGTTAGGTAAGGTTAGTAGTAGATAATCGCGCTCGTGACATTCGTATCTGGATAATGATGTAAGTAAATAATAAAACAATTCTACAAATCAAATATATTCAAAATCAACATTCGTATCTGTCAACATTTTGAATCAACATTCGTATCTGTTTCGTTATTTACTTCGGTCGGCTAATGTATTATATCAATGACCGTGGTTTTGTCGGCGTTCGTCAGATCCGGTACCTGGTGGCCCGCGGCACGGCCGACGACCACATCTGGCCGCTGGTGCAGCGCAAGCTGGACGTGCTGAACCGGGCCGGACTGAGCAAGGACGACTTCACCGAGGCGGACGAGGACCGGCAGCGCACCTCCGACGGACAGCCGCTCATCACCGATCTGTTCCAACAGCTGGCGAGTGAGGACGGCGAGCGGCCAGACGCCGACGGCGAATCGACAGAGTCGGGCAAGGAGCGCGCTCCAAGCGTGAGTGAGACGGGGCTGTCACACTCACAGCGGAGTGACGGAAGCGCGACGGACGACGCGGTCGCGGCGGCTGTTTCCGAACAGTGGGTAACTGAGCTGTGCGATGCTGACTGGGATGAGTGGATGGGGGACGATAGCGGGGATGTTCCCGACGCAGAAGGACCAACCAGCAAAGAAAGCCAGTGAACGTAACGCCCACGAGTAACTCGTAATGATCTCTCTGACGCGTCATTGAATCGGCTTTGATGCCAGCGTGATATTCATGTGATAAAAGACACGAGTATGTGATATGAACAGTCGAGGAACACTAGGTTCTGTTGTTTGTGGCTTGCCGCGAGCTTTTTGAACGGTGAGGCTATCGCTCACAAGTATAGTGAACACGCTTGAGCTCATTTTTAGTGATTTGCGAATAAATGTAACGTGTTCTTCATGCTACGGATCCTTGGAGATTGCCCCTGAATAGGCGACGATTCGTGATGCATGTGTGTTTGTTTCACGGCCTCAAGCACTGAGAGTTAGGATGGATGTAAGCTGTCGCAAAATTACGTGCCAAAAGACCGCATGGGAGTGGGACACAAGGTGTGTTGTTATTGGACTGGAGGATGGAAATTACGTAGTAGGGGGCAGGCTCTTGTTTCGTCATGTGTAGCTTGAATACATATGTTGCACAATAAATGTGCATTTTGTGAACACTGAACTGGCAATAGTCAAATAAGTGCATTAGCAGTTAGCACGTGTATTGCTGCTTTCCCAAGCGCATATTTGAGGTACCTACCTACTGGAAAAAGCAGTGGCGGCGGAAGGTATTCTAGGATAGGGGTGCAAACTATATTGAAGCGCCCCTTCCCGCTGGGCGCCCCTTACCATAAACACCGTTGTAGTAACACAAATAGTGAAGAGACGTTTGACAATGTGTTGTACCTCGGTTAACACGTTCAGAATTACAGTTTTTATGTAACGAGAAATAGTTAGGTACATTCCATAGCGTAAATGTAACCTTCATAATGTTCGTTTAGAAACAACTTCATCGCCATATCATAAGATTCTCCGAATAAGGCATATAGAAAAGAGTTCCACGGTTCCAATACCTTCGTGTGGACTAGTGAATAAGGCGCCGAATCCATAACACTAACTCGGTGACAGAGAATTGCAGGCCGGTAAGCAGTATGCCGCCTGGGCTGCACTGCACTATTGCATTCAGTGGTGTCATTAGTATCACGTCAGCCCTTCGGAACGGACATCCTGGCTCAATGTCATTCAAGCATTAAAAAAAAAAAATCCATTCCAACCAAACACTTCTGTATTTTGACAATGTACAGGACACACCCGAGACTCTATGCCGAGGCTAAGAGACTTCTAGTTACTGCTAACGTGAAGTGAATAGGCTGAGGTTTATGGTGGGAGTAGCAGGTTTGTGACGCCCCAGTGAAATAAATGCCGCCTTTCAACACCGATAGGAGCCCGAAATGAATGAATACAGGCAATCAACGCTGGTAGGTGTCCCAGCGAAATGAATGCATCTATTACCACCCAGAGGTGCCCCCATTTCAAACTAATACGACGGCGACGCCTCCACACCGATAGGGGCCCATCCCAGGGGAACGGAATAAATGCCGCCCTCTCATTGCCGGGCGCCCCAGGAGAATGAATGTTACACATCAACACCAATATGCCTCCCAGTAAAATGAATTATAAATGTCGCCTTTCGACGCCGGTAGGCGCCCCAGACACCAGTGGATTTACTGCCGCCTTAAAACACCGATAGGCACCTCAGTGAAGCGAATGCCGGCCTATACCACCCATAAGCGCCCCGGATGAATAAATACCACCCGTCAACGCCGATAGGCGCCTCAGTGAAATTAATGCCGCCCCAATCTCCGATAGGCGCCCCAGGTGATACATGTCGCCCATCAACACCAACGGGCGCCCCATTGAAATGAATACCGCCCTTCAACACTGGCAGACGCCCCAGTGGAATGAATGCCGCCCCACAATGCCGATGGCCGTCCCTGCACTGGAAAATCAGTTTCGCCCCTATGCAGGCGCCCATAGAAGTTTGCAGAGTGCTATTCCTGGTCATAATCATTTCCCCAGTAAAAAAAAAAAAAAACGCAAAATACGCCCTAGCACTAGATGTCTGTCAAGACAGCCCATATTCAGCCCAGATTCAGCCCGGATTCAGCCCAGATTCGGGACACCTCCGATCAAGCTGAAACTCGCACACAATGTAGGCCATGACAAGCCCAATCCACAGTCTAAGTCATTCGGTGGCACTCCCAGCCGTTTGACCTACAGAGGTCAGCAAAGGTCACGTAGCCCAAATTTGCACAGCAGATTGTGGCCCACCCAGTAGAGCTAGAGCGCTAAAAATGGCACCAATCGACTCGCCAGCATCTAATCTTACTTTCCCAACACTCATTTGACCTCTCAAGGTCATGCGATGACCTAAGGTCATTTGTGGGCTATGTCGCAAATACACTTGCACAGCAGTTTTCGAGTAGATGGATTGACCGAATTCCAAATCAAAGCACATCATCGGGTAGCCCATAGGCCGTAGTAACTTTCCTTAAAAACCGCTTTTCGATATGTGACCCCGTTTGACCTCGGCAGGTCAAAATGTGCAAATAAACGACAATCAATACGTCGCAGCCCGGATTCAGCCCAGATTCGGGACACCTCCGATCAAGCTGAAACTCGCACACAATGTAGGCCATGACATGCCCAATCCACAGTCCAAGTCATTCGGTGGCACTCCCAGCCGTTTGACCTACAGAGGTCAACAAAGGTCACGTGGCCCAAATTTGCACAGCAGATTGTGGCCCACCCAGTAGAACTAGAGCGCTAAAAATGGCACCAATCGACTCGCCAGCATCTAATCTTACTTTCCCAACACTCATTTGACCTCTCAAGGTCATGCGATGACCTAAGGTCATTTGTGGGCTATGTCGCAAATACACTTGCACAGCAGTTTTCGAGTAGATGGATTGACCGAATTCCAAATCAAAGCACATGATCGGGTAGCCCATAGGCCGTAGTAACTTTCCTTAAAAACCGCTTTTCGATATGTGACCCCGTTTGATCTCGGCAGGTCAAAATGTGCAAATAAACGACACTCAATACGACGCCGCCCGGATTCAGCCCAGATTCGGGACACCTCCGATCAAGCTGAAACTCGCACACAATGTAGGCCATGACAAGCCCAATCCACAGTCTAAGTCATTCGGTGGCACTCCCAGCCGTTTGACCTACAGAGGTCAGCAAAGGTCACGTGGCCCAAATTTGCACAGCAGATTGTGGCCCACCCAGTAGAGCTAGAGCGCTAAAAATGGCACCAATCGACTCGCCAGCATCTAATCTTACTTTCCCAACACTCATTTGACCTCTCAAGGTCATTCGATGACCTAAGGTCATTTGTGGGCTATATCGCAAATACACTTGCACAGCAGTTTTCGAGTAGATGGATTGACCGAATTCCAAATCAAAGCACATGATCGGGTAGCCCATAGGCCGTAGTAACTTTCCTTAAAAACCGCTTTTCGATATGTGACCCCGTTTGACCTCGGCAGGTCAAAATGTGCAAATAAACGACACTCAATACGACGCCGCCCGGATTCAGCCCAGATTCGGGACACCTCCGATCAATCTGAAACTCGCACACCGTGTAGGCCATGACATGCCCAATCCACAGTCCCAGTCATTCGGTGGCACTCCCAGGCGTTTGACCTACAGAGGTCAACAAAGGTCACGTGGCCCAAATTTGCACAGCAGATTGTGGCCCACCCAGTAGAACTAGAGCGCTAAAAATGGCACCAATCGACTCCCCAGCATCTAATCTTACTTTCTCAACACTCATTTGACCTCTCAAGGTCATGCGATGACCTAAGGCCATTTGTGGGCTATGTCGAAAATACACTTGCACAGCAGTTTTCGAGTAGATGGATTGACCGAATTCCAAATCAAAGCACATGATCGGGTAGCCCATAGGCCGTAGTAACTTTCCTTAAAAACCGCTTTTCGATATGTGACCCCGTTTGACCTCGGCAGGTCAAAATGTGCAAATAAACGACACTCAATACGACGCCGCCCGGATTCAGCCCAGATTCGGGACACCTCCGAACAAGCTGAAACTCGCACACAATGTAGGCCATGACAAGCCCAATCCACAGTCTAAGTCATTCGGTGGCACTCCCAGCCGTTTGACCTACAGAGGTCAGCAAAGGTCACGTGGCCCAAATTTGCACAGCAGATTGTGGCCCACCCAGTAGAGCTAGAGCGCTAAAAATGGCACCAATCGACTCGCCAGCATCTAATCTTACTTTCCCATTACTCATTTGACCTCTCAAGGTCATTCGATGACCTAAGGTCATTTGTGGGCTATATCGCAAATACACTTGCACAGCAGTTTTCGAGTAGATGGATTGACCGAATTCCAAATCAAAGCACATCATCGGGTAGCCCATAGGCCGTAGTAACTTTCCTTAAAACCGCTTTTCGATATGTGACCCCGTTTGACCTCGGCAGGTCAAAATGTGCAAATAAACGACACTCAATACGTCGCAGCCCGGATTCAGCCCAGATTCGGGACACCTCCGATCAAGCTGAAACTCGCACACCGTGTAGGCCATGACATGCCCAATCCACAGTCTAAGTCATTCGGTGGCACTCCCAGCCGTTTGACCTACAGAGGTCAGCAAAGGTCACGTGGCCCAAATTTGCACAGCAGATTGTGGCCCACCCAGTAGAGCTAGAGCGCTAAAAATGGCACCAATCGACTCGCCAGCATCTAATCTTACTTTCCCAACACTCATTTGACCTCTCAAGGTCATTCGATGACCTAAGGTCATTTGTGGGCTATATCGCAAATACACTTGCACAGCAGTTTTCGAGTAGATGGATTGACCGAATTCCAAATCAAAGCACATGATCGGGTAGCCCATAGGCCGTAGTAACTTTCCTTAAAAACTGCTTTTCGATATGTGACCCCGTTTGACCTCGGCAGGTCAAAATGTGCAAATAAACGACACTCAATACGACGCCGCCCGGATTCAGCCCAGATTCGGGACACCTCCGATCAATCTGAAACTCGCACACCGTGTAGGCCATGACAAGCCCAATCCACAGTCCCAGTCATTCGGTGGCACTCCCAGCCGTTTGACCTACAGAGGTCAACAAAGGTCACGTGGCCCAAATTTGCACAGCAGATTGTGGCCCACCCAGTAGAACTAGAGCGCTAAAAATGGCACCAATCGACTCGCCAGCATCTAATCTTACTTTCCCAACACTCATTTGACCTCTCAAGGTCATGCGATGACCTAAGGTCATTTGTGGGCTATGTCGCAAATACACTTGCACAGCAGTTTTCGAGTAGATGGATTGACCGAATTCCAAATCAAAGCACATGATCGGGTAGCCCATAGGCCGTAGTAACTTTCCTTAAAAACCGCTTTTCGATATGTGACCCCGTTTGATCTCGGCAGGTCAAAATGTGCAAATAAACGACACTCAATACGACGCCGCCCGGATTCAGCCCAGATTCGGGACACCTCCGATCAAGCTGAAACTCGCACACAATGTAGGCCATGACAAGCCCAATCCACAGTCTAAGTCATTCGGTGGCACTCCCAGCCGTTTGACCTACAGAGGTCAGCAAAGGTCACGTGGCCCAAATTTGCACAGCAGATTGTGGCCCACCCAGTAGAGCTAGAGCGCTAAAAATGGCACCAATCGACTCGCCAGCATCTAATCTTACTTTCCCAACACTCATTTGACCTCTCAAGGTCATTCGATGACCTAAGGTCATTTGTGGGCTATATCGCAAATACACTTGCACAGCAGTTTTCGAGTAGATGGATTGACCGAATTCCAAATCAAAGCACATGATCGGGTAGCCCATAGGCCGTAGTAACTTTCCTTAAAAACCGCTTTTCGATATGTGACCCCGTTTGACCTCGGCAGGTCAAAATGTGCAAATAAACGACACTCAATACGACGCCGCCCGGATTCAGCCCAGATTCGGGACACCTCCGATCAATCTGAAACTCGCACACCGTGTAGGCCATGACATGCCCAATCCACAGTCCCAGTCATTCGGTGGCACTCCCAGGCGTTTGACCTACAGAGGTCAACAAAGGTCACGTGGCCCAAATTTGCACAGCAGATTGTGGCCCACCCAATAGAACTAGAGCGCTAAAAATGGCACCAATCGACTCCCCAGCATCTAATCTTACTTTCTCAACACTCATTTGACCTCTCAAGGTCATGCGATGACCTAAGGCCATTTGTGGGCTATGTCGAAAATACACTTGCACAGCAGTTTTCGAGTAGATGGATTGACCGAATTCCAAATCAAAGCACATGATCGGGTAGCCCATAGGCCGTAGTAACTTTCCTTAAAAACCGCTTTTCGATATGTGACCCCGTTTGACCTCGGCAGGTCAAAATGTGCAAATAAACGACACTCAATACGACGCCGCCCGGATTCAGCCCAGATTCGGGACACCTCCGAACAAGCTGAAACTCGCACACAATGTAGGCCATGACAAGCCCAATCCACAGTCTAAGTCATTCGGTGGCACTCCCAGCCGTTTGACCTACAGAGGTCAGCAAAGGTCACGTGGCCCAAATTTGCACAGCAGATTGTGGCCCACCCAGTAGAGCTAGAGCGCTAAAAATGGCACCAATCGACTCGCCAGCATCTAATCTTACTTTCCCAATACTCATTTGACCTCTCAAGGTCATTCGATGACCTAAGGTCATTTGTGGGCTATATCGCAAATACACTTGCACAGCAGTTTTCGAGTAGATGGATTGACCGAATTCCAAATCAAAGCACATCATCGGGTAGCCCATAGGCCGTAGTAACTTTCCTTAAAACCGCTTTTCGATATGTGACCCCGTTTGACCTCGGCAGGTCAAAATGTGCAAATAAACGACACTCAATACGTCGCAGCCCGGATTCAGCCCAGATTCGGGACACCTCCGATCAAGCTGAAACTCGCACACCGTGTAGGCCATGACATGCCCAATCCACAGTCTAAGTCATTCGGTGGCACTCCCAGCCGTTTGACCTACAGAGGTCAGCAAAGGTCACGTGGCCCAAATTTGCACAGCAGATTGTGGCCCACCCAGTAGAGCTAGAGCGCTAAAAATGGCACCAATCGACTCGCCAGCATCTAATCTTACTTTCCCAACACTCATTTGACCTCTCAAGGTCATTCGATGACCTAAGGTCATTTGTGGGCTATATCGCAAATACACTTGCACAGCAGTTTTCGAGTAGATGGATTGACCGAATTCCAAATCAAAGCACATGATCGGGTAGCCCATAGGCCGTAGTAACTTTCCTTAAAAACCGCTTTTCGATATGTGACCCCGTTTGACCTCGGCAGGTCAAAATGTGCAAATAAACGACACTCAATACGACGCCGCCCGGATTCAGCCCAGATTCGGGACACCTCCGATCAATCTGAAACTCGCACACCGTGTAGGCCATGACATGCTTAATCCACAGTCCCAGTCATTCGGTGGCACTCCCAGGCGTTTGACCTACAGAGGTCAACAAAGGTCACGTGGCCCAAATTTGCACAGCAGATTGTGGCCCACCCAGTAGAACTAGAGCGCTAAAAATGGCACCAATCGACTCGCCAGCATCTAATCTTACTTGCTCAACACTCATTTGACCTCTCAAGGTCATGCGATGACCTAAGGTCATTTGTGGGCTATGTCGCAAATACACTTGCACAGCAGTTTTCGAGTAGATGGATTGACCGAATTCCAAATCAAAGCACATCATCGGGTAGCCCATAGGTCGTAGTAACTTTCCTTAAAAACCGCTTTTTGATATGTGACCCCGTTTGACCTCGGCAGGTCAAAATGTGCAAATAAACGACACTCAATACGTCGCAGCACGGATTCAGCCCAGATTCGGGACACCTCCGATCAAGCTGAAACTCGCACACCGTGTAGGCCATGACATGCCCAATCCACAGTCCCAGTCATTCGGTGGCACTCCCAGGCGTTTGACCTACAGAGGTCAACAAAGGTCACATGGCCCAAATTTGCACAGCAGATTGTGGCCCACCCAGTAGAGCTAGAGCGCTAAAAATGGCACCAATCGACTCGCCAGCATCTAATCGTACTTTCCCAACACTCATTTGACCTCTCAAGGTCATGCGATGACCTAAGGTCATTTGTGGGCTATATCGAAAATACAGTTGCACAGCAGTTTTCGAGTAGATAGATTGACCGAATTCCAAATCAAAGCACATCATCGGGTAGCCCATAGGCCGTAGTAACTTTCTTTAAAAACGGCTTCTCGATATGTGACCCCGTTTGACCTCGGCAGGTCAAAATGTGCAAATAAACGATACTCAATAATTCGGTCAAGCCCGGATTCAGCCCAGATTCGGGACACCTCCGATCAAGCTGAAAATCGCACACAATGTAGGCCATGACATGCCCAATCCACAGTCCAAGTCATTCGGTGGTAATCCCAGCCGTTTGACCTACAGAGGTCAGCAAAGGTCACGTGGCCCAAATTTGCACAGCAGATTGTGGCCCACCCAGTAGAGCTAGAGCGCTAAAAATGGCACCAATCGACTCGCCAGCATCTAATCTTACTTTCCCAACACTCATTTGACCTCTCAAGGTCATTCGATGACCTAAGGTCATTTGTGGGCTATATCGCAAATACACTTGCACAGCAGTTTTCGAGTAGATGGATTGACCGAATTCCAAATCAAAGCACATGATCGGGTAGCCCATAGGCCGTAGTAACTTTCCTTAAAAACCGCTTTTCGATATGTGACCCCGTTTGACCTCGGCAGGTCAAAATGTGCAAATAAACGACACTCAATACGACGCCGCCCGGATTCAGCCCAGATTCGGGACACCTCCGATCAATCTGAAACTCGCACACCGTGTAGGCCATGACATGCCCAATCCACAGTCCCAGTCATTCGGTGGCACTCCCAGGCGTTTGACCTACAGAGGTCAACAAAGGTCACGTGGCCCAAATTTGCACAGCAGATTGTGGCCCACCCAGTAGAACTAGAGCGCTAAAAATGGCACCAATCGACTCCCCAGCATCTAATTTTACTTTCTCAACACTCATTTGACCTCTCAAGGTCATGCGATGACCTAAGGCCATTTGTGGGCTATGTCGAAAATACACTTGCACAGCAGTTTTCGAGTAGATGGATTGACCGAATTCCAAATCAAAGCACATGATCGGGTAGCCCATAGGCCGTAGTAACTTTCCTTAAAAACCGCTTTTCGATATGTGACCCCGTTTGACCTCGGCAGGTCAAAATGTGCAAATAAACGACACTCAATACGACGCCGCCCGGATTCAGCCCAGATTCGGGACACCTCCGAACAAGCTGAAACTCGCACACAATGTAGGCCATGACAAGCCCAATCCACAGTCAAGTCATTCGGTGGCACTCCCAGCCGTTTGACCTACAGAGGTCAGCAAAGGTCACGTGGCCCAAATTTGCACAGCAGATTGTGGCCCACCCAGTAGAGCTAGAGCGCTAAAAATGGCACCAATCGACTCGCCAGCATCTAATCTTACTTTCCCAACACTCATTTGACCTCTCAAGGTCATTCGATGACCTAAGGTCATTTGTGGGCTATATCGCAAATACACTTGCACAGCAGTTTTCGAGTAGATGGATTGACCGAATTCCAAATCAAAGCACATGATCGGGTAGCCCATAGGCCGTAGTAACTTTCCTTAAAAACTGCTTTTCGATATGTGACCCCGTTTGACCTCGGCAGGTCAAAATGTGCAAATAAACGACACTCAATACGACGCCGCCCGGATTCAGCCCAGATTCGGGACACCTCCGATCAATCTGAAACTCGCACACCGTGTAGGCCATGACATGCCCAATCCACAGTCCCAGTCATTCGGTGGCACTCCCAGGCGTTTGACCTACAGAGGTCAACAAAGGTCACGTGGCCCAAATTTGCACAGCAGATTGTGGCCCACCCAGTAGAACTAGAGCGCTAAAAATGGCACCAATCGACTCCCCAGCATCTAATCTTACTTTCTCAACACTCATTTGACCTCTCAAGGTCATGCGATGACCTAAGGCCATTTGTGGGCTATGTCGAAAATACACTTGCACAGCAGTTTTCGAGTAGATGGATTGACCGAATTCCAAATCAAAGCACATGATCGGGTAGCCCATAGGCCGTAGTAACTTTCCTTAAAAACCGCTTTTCGATATGTGACCCCGTTTGACCTCAGCAGGTCAAAATGTGCAAATAAACGACACTCAATACGACGCCGCCCGGATTCAGCCCAGATTCGGGACACCTCCTAACAAGCTGAAACTCGCACACAATGTAGGCCATGACAAGCCCAATCCACAGTCTAAGTCATTCGGTGGCACTCCCAGCCGTTTGACCTACAGAGGTCAGCAAAGGTCACGTGGCCCAAATTCGCACAGCAGGGCCCGTATTCACGTCGGAATTTTTCGTAAGATTTATCTTACGATCGCTCTTTGTCGTACGATAATTTGGTATTCACGTTGGCATCGCAAACAGTTAAGATTTATCTTACGATCAAAATTTTGGTCGTAGACATTTGTCGTACGATCGATCGTAAGTGCGATTCACGTCGGGACATCTTAACTCGAATCTTAAGATGATCGTAAGACCTTAATGATGAAGGTATTGGGAAGATACGACTACTCACTGAGCTGTCGTAAGACGTCACCTATGCTTATGAATTGTATATTTAGGTATTGAAATTGTTGTTTATGATTTTTTTCTTGCGAGCGAGCACGAAAAAGAGCTTTCAATGTAACGGGAAAATATCAGTATGAGTGGTAGGTACAGCTCGGACCGGCCCGCCCTATTACGCTTTTGAGAAGCTTTTATCTCGGCCACCGTTGGGCCGATTGAACCACGGTCTTTTTTGTTTGGTAGCCCCATCCCTCCTACCTCGTAATTGACTACTCTTGATGCACCTGGGTGATCGCCGTGTCATGTGGCTCTTGCGAAGCCAAGGGAGTCACCTCAGAACCCAAAGTCGTTCTGCTGAATTTACGTTTTTGAGAGGATTATGTCTGAGTAAGCACAGGATCGATTTACTAGGAAATATCTTTGTAGGGTATATTCATCCATTCTGCCAAGGACACGACTTTTCTCGATGCATGTGGGTGACCATGGCTGCACGTGCCACGTGCATAATAAAGAAATGTCATGTTTGTAGCAATTACAATAACTATGTAATTATCGTGCCCATTGCGCTGAAACTTGGCATGCTGGTAGGCACTCATCGGGCAATGCATTTCCATGTGTCACGTTAGGGGTACTACTGCACGTGCGCACGTGCAGTGGTCGCTCCTAGATCTCGGGAACGGCTGGACCAATTGCGCTCAAAATTGGCACACCGGTAGGGACCGCTTAGTAGCGTGCCGGGCAAAAGTCGTTTGGGACCCCGTTTGCACGTGCGCACGTGCAGGAGGCCGCTTCCATATATAGAGAACGGCGAGGCCGATTGCGCCCAAATTTGGTACACCTTTAGGAACCACTTAAGAGGGTGCCGAGCAAATGTCATTTGTGACTCCGGTTGCACGTGCGCGCGCGCAGCAGGCCGCTTCCGGATCTCGAGGACGGCTAGGCCGATTGCGATTAAATTTGGTGCGCCTTTAGGAATCGCTCAGGAGGTTGTCGAGCAAAAGTCAATTGTGACCCTGTTCGCACTTCGCACGTGTGCACGCGCAATAGGCCGCATCCGGATCTCGAGAACGGCTGCACTGTAAACTTTTTTACTCCCGGCTGGGGGGTAAACCCGCTGTTACGGAGTAGCGTACTCCGCAGACGTTTTTTACACCCCACCGTGGAGTAACTCTTCTAGGATACCCTCGCACAGGGAGTGAACCCTTTCGATTTTACCCCCGATCCAGGGGTAAACCCTTTTAATTACACTCGCACAGAGGGTAGACCCTTTTCATTTACCCTCTGACAGGGAGTTACCCCCGGCGTTAACCCTCTGACAAGGAGTTACCCCCGTTCTTTACCCTTTATAATGGGGTAAAAATTACCCAACGACAGGGGGTAAATGGAAAGGGTAACCCTTTGTCGTGGAGAAAAACGTCTGCGTAGGGGATCGAGAACGAGAAAGACAAAGGCAAAGAACTACCGAAAGAAGAAGAGATAGAGGACAGAGGGAGAGAGAGAGAGAGAGAGAGAGAGAGAGAGAGAGAGAGAGAGAGAGAGAGGGAGAGAGAGTTTCAATTGGATACAATACACATTAAAAATCTCACCTCTCGTCCTTCCAACGGCCCCTCAGCATCTTCCATCTTCTTGGCAAGCTTTTGTATTTTGAAATGATGGGATGAATTTGTCGTGCTTATTGATCGATCAGCCTTCATTTTTCCTTTGCTTAGATGCTATTGAATCACTGCTGCACCGCTTTTTGTCGCACCAACACGCTGAGCACTGCTGCACAACCAACGCCTCTCGAGACACAATATGGCGTGGCGACGCAGTTCCTCCCGCGCATGCGCGGCAAAATTACTCCCGAAACGAGGGTCGGGTACCCGCTCGACCTGAACCCGTGACCCTCGAATCGAGAGTAAAAACGACAGATCCGCTTTTTGAGGGTTATATACCCCAGATCAGGGAGTACGTGACCCTCGAATCGAGAGTAGTTAAAGGGAGGTGAGCAAGTTGGAGAGTAATTGGAAGGGTAAATTGCAGAACTCTGACTGGTAACTCCCGTTTCAAGGGTGACCCCTAAAGATATACCCCCGTTTCGAGGGTTTACCCCCCAGCCGGGAGTAAAAAAGTTTTCAGTGTGGGCCGATTGCGCTTAAATTTGGTACACCTTTAGGAATCGCTTAGGAGGGTGCCGAGCAAAAGTCAATTGTGACGCAATTGGCACGTGCGCACGCGCAAAATTGCACACGCGCTCAAATTTGGTGCACCGTTGGGGACCGACTAGTAGGGTGGTTCGTGCTTAAAAGGACCCTCCCTGCTCCACCTTCAAAAAAGTTAATGAATTGGCATACAAGTAGTGTTGCATGGTACCTAGAGAGTGAGCAAAAATGAATATCAACCAAATTTCATTGAAAAATATTAAAGGAAATAGTTCACTTTTAACATGGGGTTTTGAACTGGAATAGCAGTTTCGTAGCTTGAGCTGAGACTAGCACAAATCAGGAGCTTTTACGGCTCAACGATCACCCTAGACGAAGATCTTCCATTTCTCGTTCCGAGGAATGCGTGCCTTGCACAGGAATGCAGCCACGTCATCGTCAGCCAATCAGCATGCTGCTTACAGCCAATGCATACAGCCAATGTCGGGTCAAGGTCAGGTCAAACACCTGAAATCGGGCTTTCAGTAGCATGGACTTCAGGACTTCGCAATGGGCGCCTCTCGTCTTAAACTGTCAAAACGGTACACAATCCTTCATATAAGGCCTGGAGTACTTTGGATGAGGTCACCAAAGGTCAATGACCTTCAGGTGACCTTGACACCCACCCTAATGCATGGGAGCAACATCAAATCACATGTTTGAACGTTTGAAACCACGAAAAGCTTGCAAACGCGCGGCTAATGCGAGCCGACATACGCCGAATCGCGATTCCGGCCAAACATGGTCTCGGAAAAGAAGTCACAGGTCAAAGGTCATTTGGGTCAGGGTCATAAAATTTTCAGGGTAGGTGTAAAATTGATCAATGCGAGGGTACTGAAAGTTTCGTCGCGATCGGCCGCTTTTTACGCGAGTTATTCGCGAAAAACTTTAGGGGGGTTGCATCAACCCCCCCCCCCCCCCCTGTGCCGGCGAGGGTTAAAATGCATATTTTATCGATTTATTCTTCATATGATCATTTGTAATATAATAATATAGTTTCCATAATACCTAATGGTAAAATAATTTCCATAATAACTTTGAAGCATACTAAATCTGTGGTACCTTTATAATGTTAAGAATAGCTCACTAATAACTGTTTGAATATATTTCGTTTGCTGTATCATTTGACGGAGGATCCATTTTCTATGTCGTCCCGGAATATGCTGCTAAAAATCAAATCTTCGGAACTGCTACGACATCTTAAAGTTGGGTCGTAGGATGAATCCTAGGACTTTTGACATGAATACCAAATTATCTTAAGATTGTCAACGTGAATTAGAAGTATCCTAAATATCCAGACTGATCGTACGATAAAAAGTTAAGATGGTCAACATGAATACCAAATCGATCGTACGATGAAAACTGATCGTAAGATGTCGACGTGAATACGGGCCCAGATTGTGGCCCACCCAGTAAAGCTAGAGCGCTAAAAATGGCACCAATCGACTCGCCAGCATCTAATCTTACTTTCCCAATACTCATTTGACCTCTCAAGGTCATTCGATGACCTAAGGTCATTTGTGGGCTATATCGCAAATACACTTGCACAGCAGTTTTCGAGTAGATGGATTGACCGAATTCCAAATCAAAGCACATCATCGGGTAGCCCATAGGCCGTAGTAACTTTCCTTAAAACCGCTTTTCGATATGTGACCCCGTTTGACCTCGGCAGGTCAAAATGTGCAAATAAACGACACTCAATACGTCGCAGCCCGGATTCAGCCCAGATTCGGGACACCTCCTAACAAGCTGAAACTCGCACACAATGTAGGCCATGACAAGCCCAATCCACAGTCTAAGTCATTCGGTGGCACTCCCAGCCGTTTGACCTACAGAGGTCAGCAAAGGTCACGTGGCCCAAATTTGCACAGCAGATTGTGGCCCACCCAGTAGAGCTAGAGCGCTAAAAATGGCACCAATCGACTCGCCAGCATCTAATCTTACTTTCCCAATACTCATTTGACCTCTCAAGGTCATTCGATGACCTAAGGTCATTTGTGGGCTATATCGCAAATACACTTGCACAGCAGTTTTCGAGTAGATGGATTGACCGAATTCCAAATCAAAGCACATCATCGGGTAGCCCATAGGCCGTAGTAACTTTCCTTAAAACCGCTTTTCGATATGTGACCCCGTTTGACCTCGGCAGGTCAAAATGTGCAAATAAACGACACTCAATACGTCGCAGCCCGGATTCAGCCCAGATTCGGGACACCTCCGATCAAGCTGAAACTCGCACACCGTGTAGGCCATGACATGCCCAATCTACAGTCCTAGTCATTCGGTGGCACTCCCAGGCGTTTGACCTACAGAGGTCAACAAAGGTCACATGGCCCAAATTTGCACAGCAGATTGTGGCCCACCCAGTAGAGCTAGAGCGCTAAAAATGGCACCAATCGACTCGCCAGCATCTAATCTTACTTTTCCAACACTCATTTGACCTCTCAAGGTCATGGGATAACCTAAGGTCATTTGTGGGCTATGTCGAAAATACACTTGCACAGCAGTTTTCGAGTAGATGGATTGACCGAATTCCAAATCAAAGCACATGATCGGGTAGCCCATAGGCCGTAGTAACTATCCTTAAAAACCGCTTTTCGATATGTGACCCCGTTTGACCTCGGCAGGTCAAAATGTGCAAATAAACGACACTCAATACGACGCCGCCCGGATTCAGCCCAGATTCGGGACACCTCCCATCAATCTGAAACTCGCACACCGTGTAGGCCATGACATGCCCAATCCACAGTCCAAGTCATTCGGTGGCACTCCCAGCCGTTTGACCTACAGAGGTCAGCAAATGTCACGTGGCCCAAATTTGCACAGCAGATTGTGGCCCACCCAGTAGAGCTAGAGCGCTAAAAATGGCACCAATCGACTCGCCAGCATCTAATCTTACTTTCTCAACACTCATTTGACCTCTCAAGGTCATGCGATGACCTAAGGTCATTTGTGGGCTATGTCGCAAATACACTTGCACAGCAGTTTTCGAGTAAATGGATTGACCGAATTCCAAATCAAAGCACATCATCGGGTAGCCCATAGGTCGTAGTAACTTTCCTTAAAAACCGCTTTTTGATATGTGACCCCGTTTGACCTCGGCAGGTCAAAATGTGCAAATAAACGACACTCAATACGTCGCAGCACGGATTCAGCCCAGATTCCGGACACCTCCGATCAAGCTGAAACTCGCACACCGTGTAGGCCATGACATGCCCAATCCACAGTCCCAGTCATTCGGTGGCACTCCCAGGCGTTTGACCTACAGAGGTCAACAAAGGTCACATGGCCCAAATTTGCACAGCAGATTGTGGCCCACCCAGTAGAGCTAGAGCGCTAAAAATGGCACCAATCGACTCGCCAGCATCTAATCTTACTTTCCCAACACTCATTTGACCTCTCAAGGTCATGCGATGACCTAAGGTCATTTGTGGGCTATATCGAAAATACAGTTGCACAGCAGTTTTCGAGTAGATAGATTGACCGAATTCCAAATCAAAGCACATCATCGGGTAGCCCATAGGCCGTAGTAACTTTCTTTAAAAACGGCTTCTCGATATGTGACCCCGTTTGACCTCGGCAGGTCAAAATGTGCAAATAAACGATACTCAATAATTCGGTCAAGCCCGGATTCAGCCCAGATTCGGGACACCTCCGATCAAGCTGAAAATCGCACACAATGTAGGCCATGACATGCCCAATCCACAGTCCAAGTCATTCGGTGGTAATCCCAGCCGTTTGACCTACAGAGGTCAGCGAAGGTCACGTGGCCCAAATTTGCACAGCAGATTGCGGCCCACCCAGTAGAGCTAGAGCGCTAAAAATGGCACCAATCGACTCGCCAGCATCTAATCTTACTTTCCCAACACTCATTTGACCTCTCAAGGTCATGCAATGACCTAAGGTCATTTGTGGGCCACAATCTGCTGTGCAAATTTGGGCAACGTGACCTTTGCTGACCTCTGTAAGTCAAACGGCTGGGAGTGCCACCGAATGACTTGGGCTGTGGATTGGGCATGTCATGGCCTACATTGTGTGCGATTTTCATTTTGATCGGAGGTGTCCCGAATCTGGGCTGAATCCGGGCTGCGACGTATTGAGTGTCGTTTATTTGCACATTTTGACCTGCCGAGGTCAAACGGGGTCACATATCAAAAAGCGGTTTTTAAGGAAAGTTACTACGGCCTATGAGCTACCCGATGATGTGCTTTGATTTGGAATTCGGTCAATCCATCTACTCGAAAACTGCTGTGCAACTGTATTTTCGATATAGCCCACAAATGACCTTAGGTCATCGCATGACCTTGAGAGGTCAAATGAGTGTTGGGAAAGTAAGATTAGATGCTGGCGAGTCGATTGGTGCCATTTTTAGCGCTCTAGCTCTACTGGGTGGGCCACAATATGCTGTGCAAATTTGGGCCATTTGACCTTTGTTGACCTCTGTAGGTCAAACGGCTGGGGGTGCCACCAAATGACTTGGACTGTGGATTGGGCATGTCATGGCCTACATTGTGTGCGATTTTCAGCTTTATCGGAGGTGTCCCGAATCTGGGCTGAATCCGTGCTGCGACGTATTGAGTGTCGTTTATTTGCACATTTTGACCTGCCGAGGTCAAACGGGGTCACATATCGAAAAGCGGTTTTTAAGGAAAGTTACTACGGCCTATGGGCTACCCGATCATGTGCTTTGATTTGGAATTCGGTCAATCCATCTACTCGAAAACTGCTGTGCAAGTGTATTTTCGACATAGCCCACAAATGACCTTAGGTCATCGCATGACCTTGAGAGGTCAAATGAGTGTTGGGAAAGTAAGATTAGATGCTGGCGAGTCGATTGGTGCCATTTTTAGCGCTCTAGTTCTACTGGGTGGGCCACAATCTGCTGTGCAAATTTGGGCCATGTGACCTTTGTTGACCTCTGTAGGTCAAACGCCTGGGAGTGCCACCGAATGACTGGGACTGTGGATTGGGCATGTCATGGCCTACACGGTGTGCGAGTTTCAGCTTGATCGGAGGTGTCCCGAATCTGGGCTGAATCCGGGCTGCGACGTATTGATTGTCGTTTATTTGCACATTTTGACCTGCCGAGGTCAAACGGGGTCACATATCGAAAAGCGGTTTTTAAGGAAAGTTACTACGGCCTATGGGCTACCCGATGATGTGCTTTGATTTGGAATTCGGTCAATCCATCTACTCGAAAACTGCTGTGCAAGTGTATTTGCGACATAGCCCACAAATGACCTTAGGTCATCGCATGACCTTGAGAGGTCAAATGAGTGTTGGGAAAGTAAGATTAGATGCTGGCGAGTCGATTGGTGCCATTTTTAGCGCTCTAGCTCTACTGGGTGGGCCACAATCTGCTGTGCAAATTTGGGCCACGTGACCTTTGTTGACCTCTGTAGGTCAAACGGCTGGGAGTGCCACCGAATGACTTGGACTGTGGATTGGGCATGTCATGGCCTACATTGTGTGCGAGTTTCAGCTTGATCGGAGGTGTCCCGAATCTGGGCTGAATCCGGGCTGCGACGTATTGATTGTCGTTTATTTGCAGATTTTGACCTGCCGAGGTCAAACGGGGTCACATATCGAAAAGCGGTTTTTAAGGAAAGTTACTACGGCCTATGGGCTACCCGATCATGTGCTTTGATTTGGAATTCGGTCAATCCATCTACTCGAAAACTGCTGTGCAAGTGTATTTGCGACATAGCCCACAAATGACCTTAGGTCATCGCATGACCTTGAGAGGTCAAATGAGTGTTGGGAAAGTAAGATTAGATGCTGGCGAGTCGATTGGTGCCATTTTAGCGCTCTAGCTCTACTGGGTGGGCCACAATCTGCTGTGCAAATTTGGGCTACGTGACCTTTGTTGACCTCTGTAGGTCAAACGGCTGGGAGTGCCACCGAATGACTTAGACTGTGGATTGGGCTTGTCATGGCCTACATTGTGTGCGAGTTTCAGCTTGATCGGAGGTGTCCCGAATCTGGGCTGAATCCGGGCTGAATCTGGGCTGAATATGGGCTGTCTTGACGGACATCTAGCACTAGGGGTGTAACCGCCCATACGGACAGTGCAATTTTACAGGCCCCAATCTCGGACCTCCCTCAACATTCATATGTTGTAAACGGCAAACCGCCCCCGATAAATGTTACACAAACTAATTTCCTCTCGCATATCGGCCATCAGGCGCCCCTTTTTGTCGCATGGAGCCTGCAACGCTATAAGCCCTCATGTGTTCGCGTTGGCGTTCGGAGGCTATCGCCTTCAAAGATGTCTCCATAAATGTTTCTTTTTCGTCCCACACACAGGCGCCCCTCTTTCGCATGCAGGCGCCCCTCTTCCGCATGGCGCGCTTCTCGAGTGGCTGCGCCCTCCTAGCCTTTATCGCCTGGCAAGATTATATTCGACAGGGTCGGCAGCATCTGCCTTTGTTTCAGATAAGGATGCCCTCCACTCTTCAGCATATCAAAAGATACTTTTCCCACGTCATTACCACCCTCTTCGTGTCACAAGTGCCTTTGTCAGTTGCGGTGTCGCACTGCTCAGCTTTATGATGGCTGCCGCACCTCTTAACTTCCTGCCTCCTCTACAGATTTTCGAGGCGCCCCTTTCCATAGCTTTAGGGTGCAGCTGCCCCCCTTGCCCCCCTGCTTCCGCCGCCACTGGGAAAAAGTGTTAAACACACCTCGAAGTGGACAATGTAGAAATAATTAGCAAGACCGGGTTCAAAAGTCGTGTCGATATACTCATAGGAAACCAAACCGATGAAATGCATAACACAGCGAAATGCAAGCGTTTTTATTTATAAGAGTTTGGACGGACTGAGAGTGAACTCAAGCGAGACATGTGCCGCCCCTAATTCCCCCCCCCTCCCCCCACCCGGCAGGCCGCAAACTATAGAAAATAGACATTGAATTAATCATAATGCGCTGTAATTAATCATATTGTTGCGTAGAAAACAAACAGTTTGAAACAAAACATTCGATATGTTCTTTCGGCGCCCGCAGTGGCGGCACGAGTAGTTATTTCGTGAGGGCATTTCTTACCTTGTTTGGCTTTGAACTCTGCGCTCTTGTCACAGTCACGGCGCAACTAAAAATCGCGGCTTTCAAAATTGAATTTGTTGGCTGCTACTAGCTGTGTAATTTTGATTTTGTTTTGTGGGAAAAGGATTTACAAAACAATAAAATAGATTTGTTGGTTGTTTTATACCTGAGCTGCAGATTAAGCCTAAGAAGTGTTCAACAAGCTATCTTTCTCATAAAAAATGGGCTCGCTGTGGGCGCGTCCCCCATGCCAGCGTGAAATTAGTTCTGGCAAATATACTAAAATTTTACCGCAAGCCTGTGAATTTATTCAATCTATATGTTTTGTGCCACCTACACAGTGGAAGTTTTTGTTTATCAGGTGTCAAATGGGTTTCTTATTTGTACGATTCTTATGCCAGTAATTGGTCACGGGTCAGTATAGAATCAAAATGGTATTTTGAGGCTGCACGTCAAGGCGGCAATATTGGAAATAGCCCGTTTTCTGGTCCTAGTGACAGTCTGGTCCAGATGAATTTGTTCTTTACAAATTTATGCTTTGGCACCTAGAATCTTCTGAATTTCCTAACCTCTATGATGAAAAACTGCTGCCTATGATAAACCTAAACATGCAGTAATAGCATTGAGAGTCACACATTTAATCAGTTATTTCATCTAATAGGCCAAACTCCTGTTTGTTCTAAAAGCCGGAGGGTTCTCAAGAAGCATCGAGTCCCGAGACCAAGACCGAAAGCAGTCCAAACAATGGCATGTGGCAGCTGTGGTTTGCAAACAACTCGAACCAGTAGACATGTTGCTAATATTATGTTGTTTTCCTACAGATTCATTCTGAGATAGATGAGTAACTGGAGGAACAACACTGGGGGTCGAAAGCCGCTGTCATTTGTGGCAGCCGCTCCTCCGCCCCCACCACCTCCTCCACCAATCCCAGATGATGATGATGTCTGGGGTGAGGAACTGCCGGAAGATGCTCTTGAGGAGGCGATGCTGCTGGAGTCGCAACATCTTGCCAGGCCACTGACTGAGGACCATGTCCCAGCCCCATCAACACACAGCAAGGTATGCTAAGACCTCTGAAGGCATGGTCTGGTGAAGGTTGAGCTGAGGTCAAAGTGATGATTTAGCAAGGACGCCTGTTCTCAAAACATGCCATTGGTCTGGTTTTTAATGATATGCTTGAAGTTAATGTCCTTAGCAGCCAGCATTCTAAATAATAATTTCAAATGAATGGATTTGTTATGCTAAGCACCAAACTAAACGACCTATTCACGTTGAGCAGAGTTTGTTGTGGAGGTCCTGATGGTCACTAACTGAACCAGAAGCTCCGAGAATGCTACAATTTAGAGTCGAATGTTTTGTTGGAAACAGCGCACCTGGCTCACAGACTTCATGTGACCTATAATGGGCCACTGTCACTGACAGCAGGATAGATAGTCAGAAGACAGTTGCAATGAACCGAGCTCTCAACTGACCGATCCCCCAGACAGTCTGTCCCCTAAGCCGTTACTTTGGCTCGTTATGCGCGTGCCCACTGGTCTGACATTGCCGTTTGCGCTCGGGGACAGCGGCAGCCGCCGGTGGCGGCGCCCAGCACCGTCCGCGTGCCGCCGCCGGAGCCCGCGGCGCCGCTGTCTGAACTGCAGCAGCTGCGGCGCGACCACCAGGCACTCAGCGATCAGCTGCGCGCTGCAAAGGCCGACAAGTACACCCAGCAGGGGCAGGTGAGCCGCAGTTTGTTATAACCAGGCCTGTGGAGTCGATGGATCCGACTCTGAATCTGGATCTGACTCTGGCTTCCAAATATTGACTCCCAACTCCAAATTGGACGGAACTGTCGACTCTGACGGACTCCAACTCTGCCTTCGTAACCCTAACAGCCAGGTCTGCGGGTCGATGGATTTTCGGCAACTCCAACCCCGACTCTGGCTTCCCAGATTGACTCCGATTCCGAATCCAGTCAGAACTGTCGACCCCGATCGACTATTATCATGAAACTGATAGTATGGCCCTCAGTCAACTAATAAAGATTTGCCTGTTAGGCTCACCCTACCGTCATGCCTGTTGCACGTTGTCTTTGTGTCTATTTACGGGATGTGTTCTGTGCCGTTGGCCAGGTGTCTGTTCTGCGGGAGGAGCTGACACGGCGCTGTCGGGAGCTGGAGAACTGTCGCCTGGAGAGCTCGCGCCAGCTGCAGGAGCAGCACTCCTGTCTGGAGCAGAGCACGGCGGCGCTCAACAAGGAACTGGAGACGCTCCGCACAGAGCTCCAGTTCAAGGTCGGCACAGTGCAGCGATGAAGGACAATCTAGTCGTAGATGTAGCTGTATTTAGGGTCTTGGATGTAGCGATGAGCGTCGGTTAGAAATTGACAACTGATTCTGGCTTCCCAGTTCCCAGAGTCCGTGTTTGTGTTTGTTTAGTTTTCCTTCATACTCACCAACTGCATCATTGCCCTGCAATGCAGATTTGTTTGTAGCGTGTGCCCGGACGTCACGATCCTACCTTCTCGATGCCGTTGTCGCGACTACTGACGGGCCGGTGTTGTCCACAGAGCCACGAGCTTGCCGAGGTCACCCGCCAGTATCGGGCTCTGCGCGACTCGCCCGGACGCGCTGCCAGTCCGCCGCGGAAGGCGCCGCGACTCGACTCCGCCGACCAGTCGTTCGCCGCCGCTCGCCGCTTCGTCACCAGGTCAGACTACTCGTCTGGGTCATCCCCCTACTGGGGTGGCTCTGTTTTAGATTACTCATTCGACTATGAAGCGCTGCCGTTCGTATGTCTTAGCATATGCTTAACATTTCTGGAACATTTTTTTCGCTGCGGGACATTTTAATGTATTCTCGAAAATGGTTGTGTACTTTTTCTTTTCAGCTCGGAGTTTCGCCGACCGGAGAAGTTTGCAGCGCGGACCGAGACGTCTGGCACTCAGACGGATCCGGACCCTGAGGAGTCGCAGCCAGGTACGAACACAGCTAAGGACGCAATACCTATCGCTATCAGCGTATGGGAGTAACTGCTTTCCTTTGGAAACAGCTGTCGAAGTGTGGGCTCTGCTGGCGGCGGATGGGTGTTACTGTCGATATGCAGTTGAAATTACCGAGAAGACGCGGGCTGAAGAGCGTTGTGCTCAGTGTTTAGGTACCTAGCTAGCGATCACCGGTCGATGATGCGTCATTTGGCGTCGATGCAGTGAAGAGAGACTAGGTGCGTAGGCTGGTTTGGCGACTGGTTTGCCGTGTCTCCGTGTGTGTGTATAGATGATGACGGTCTGTGTCCCCGTACAGACGGTGACGAGGTGGCCGTGTCTCCGTGTATGTGTATAGATGGTGACTGTATCTCCATCTCCGTACAGACGATGACGATGTGGCCGTCTCTCTCTGTGTGTATAGATGGTGACTGTATCTCCTTCTCTCTCCACACAGACGGTGACGAGGTGGCCGCCCACCAGCTGGTGCTGTCCGTGCTGCGGGCCTGCGCCGACTGCCGCTGGCTCGACGGCGCCGCTCTCTCTGAGCTGGCCGACCCGGACCCGCAGCGGGCCAGTGGCGCGGCCCACCGGCTGGCCGCCGCCGCCACCGGCCGGCTCGCCGCGTTCTCAGACAGCGTGGAGCGGCTGCGGGCGACCCGGGCTGACGACAGGTGTGATGGAGAGCCGGGGGCTGTTGGTCCTAACTCCTAACGGTCATATTGGTCAAACGGATATTGCGGATAACGGTCAAGTTGGTGTGAATTAGAAAAGCGGGGTTGAAATACGACATGAAATGATGACCTTAGAACTCGGAATATATTGGAATCCGGGTGGTAATTAGGACTGGGAGTTGGCCATAATTCAGACCTTTTCTAGTAGTCCACTGAAGTGTCTCAGCTGCAGATCACGGAGCTTCCCTTTTGGACGATCTAAAAGCTGCTGTGTTGGGCTCGGCTGACTCGATTAGCATAATGCTGATGGGAGCCGTGAGTGAGCCTTCCATGACATTATGACACCTCTCACTGTCCTGACATATTTGCTGTCTGTTTGTGCTTTGCCAGGCAGGTGTGCACGCTGGGCTCTGGCCGGCGTCGGACGGCGGCCCGCCAGGCTCTCCAGCAGGAGGAGACGGCCGCCGTGGCTGCGCTGACCGCCCTCAGACGGCTGGCCGAGTGGTCGGCGCCGCTGGCAGCGCGGCTGGCCGCTGACCGGCCGCTGACCGAGCTGCTGCCGCGACTGCTGCGGCCCGCCATCGCCCAGGTGAGTTCCCTCAGTCTGCTGCGTCCCGCCATCGCCCAGGTCAGTACCCACCATTCCTTGGTTCAGTACCCGTCATCGCCCAGGTCAGTACCCGTCAGGCGTCATATTCGCCCAACTTAGTACCAGTCATTGCCTAGATCAGTAGTACTCGGCTTCGTAATCGCCTAGTTCAGTTATCTTATCAAGCATATGCGAATGGTTTCACGGATGGTTTCTGTTAGTTTTTATGATTAAACAATGCATTGTAAGCCATTCATCTTTGGTATCGTGAAAGAACCACTAAAAACTAGTTTTTTATGTGTATTGTGCATTCTGGTTAAAGTAGCTGTTTTCGTTGCATTGTCGACTGATAAATGTCGCGATGTTTTCCAGGGTGAAGTGACGAATGCCCACATTATGGAGCACACCGCCGTCCTGCTGGCGACGATGGCCGGCGACACCCTCCCGGACGAACTGTACGTATTCCAATGGAAGGACTGACGCTGTGAACCAAGTCTCGCCATTCACTGATTTCAAACGCCGCATAACTAGGTATGGCATCTATTTGAATGGTTTCCGTCTTCATAACTTTTTTTTCGAACGGTCTAGTGTGCATTCCGGCGTAGGCGTTTATTGCTTGTTTCCGTATTTCATTTTATTGCTGGTACCTACTTTTACTTGCGTTGTTGTTTGCAGCCGTATACGTTGAATTTTTCATATGCACTATCTTATTCCAATGACCAGGCTCTGACCTCATGCACTGAATAATCGCCCTCTCTGTCCCCGCAGATTCCAGGCTCTCTGTCCCGTCGTGCACGAGGTGTTTAACACCAAGCCGCCGTCCCGGCTGTTATTGGCTCTGCTGGAGCTGCTGATCAGTGCGGCCGGCACAGGGCAGATAGCGGGCCTCTGGTGCCGCGCCGCCCCGCCCCCGGCCGAGCCCCCCGCCCGGAAACACACAGGTAACAACGGCGTGGGAACGCGCGGTGACGTAGGAGCGTAAACGGTGGCGTAGGTGTTAACATTTTTTGGAACCACTTCGAAACATTTCTAGTGTGATAATTTAAAATCTCAGCAGCTGCGCAGTACCAGTTTCACGGTGAACTTTATTTTTGCGTCGACAAGCTCGGCACTGAGCACACCACCATGTGGGCAAGTCAGCAGACCGGTGGGTAATGCGTGGCATCGCAGCGAAATGTATTGCGATTTGCGATGTCCCGGCGCGGCCCTCCCTGTAACCTACCTAACCTCTGCGCGCAGGCACGTGTCTGATGAAGAAGCTGAACATCCTCTGCTGCGAGCGGGGCGCGCCGTCCGATCCTCCGTCCCCGTCCAGCTACCGACTGCCTGCGAGTCACAGTCGCCACGGGCCGCAGAGGCAGCCGCTGACCACCGGACGGGCTGACCTGAGCTCGCAGCAGGGTAAACGGTGGAAGGTCAGTCGTGGGACCCGGACGGGAAAGTGGGTACGGTACCAGTAGCGGCGGAACACCTTCAATTAAGGGGGCACCACCGACTTTTGGTCCCATTCTTTCCATGCAACGCCCATAGGGTTAATGTTAAAATGCCAAAATCAAAGGGGGCACAGTGCCCCGGACGGTGCCCTCCCCGTTCCGCCGCCTATGTACGGTACGGTCACGCGCGGTCACATTGTAATGGTTTGAGGATAGAATGTTTTGTGGAAAATATACAGGAAGTTAGGTGGTAATCGCTGAATCACAAGCATTACCTATTGGCACTGAATACCTGACAAGCGTCGGGTATAACTAATTAGTCCAATGACAGATATTACCTAGCTACAGTCGACGCGTTTAATTAGGGACGTGCATTTTTACCATGCTTCTGTGTAATGCCTGATCGCACGGTGTAACAGTAAACTAGCCAGCGGGGGTCACCTCACCGTTCCTCTCCAGCCCTCGCTGCCCATGACGCTATCGACAGTAGCTAACACAGCCGTGTGTTTATGTCTGTGTCCGCAGCTGTCGGCGGCCGGCGGCGCCTGCGACGCCCGCTGGCTGCGGCTGGTCGGCCTGCTGGTGTGGCGGCCGGCCGCACTGCCCCCGCAGGCGTGCTGCCGCGCCCACCTCACCCTATTAGTGGTGCAGCTGCTGCACGCAGCCGTACGGCACTGGCAGCACGGTTAGTGACAGAGGAGGGGCACGGTCGGTGACGGGGGGGAACACGGTCAGTAGCAGGGGGAGTGTCTCTTCGGTAACATTCGATAACACGTTCACTTCGCGGTGGCCGCATTGCACCGTTTGAAGTCATTTTCTCGATATTTCCTCAAGTCATAATGATAAAAAGAAAGCGACGAGATCCGTCCCAGTTATGGTAGATCCCAATGTCCATTCCTGTGTGGAGTGAGCAGTATCATTTCTGAGCCGAATCCCAAACTAGATCCCAATGTCCATTCCTGTGTGGAGTGAGCAGTATCATTTCTGAGCCGAATCCCAAACTGTCTGTGTTGTGGTGATCAGTGACCTGACCCACGCCGTCACCCGCGCCCAGGCGGCGCAGGTGTGCCGTATGGTAGCATGTGACCAATGATCTTATCCGTGTTACGGTACTCGCCCAGGCGGCGCCGATGAGCCGTCAGCCGTGTTGCTCCTGCTCTCCGCCCTCCACCGGCTGGCCGACCTGGACGCCGAGTTCTCCGTGTCCGTCTCCCGCGAGCGGCTCCGCTACCTGGTTACCATGGAAACGCTGGGCCGCTGCTGGAGGGAGATGCGACTCACCGCCCAGCACGGTAAGAAAGCTGGGAGGGTGGGTGTAACGGGAATTAAGGTGGTGGGTCTGAGAAAGGGGAGATGGATGTTGAACTGAAGGACATAGAGGGTCTTAGGATGGGGCGGCAGGCGAGTACGGCAAAACTAACCCTGTCACGCCGTGGCGCTTCGATAGAATCAGGGATTTTATTACAGGGTTAATATACCGCCAGTGTTTGTTTCGTTTTGTTATTCATACGCATTTGTTTATTTGGCTGTTGTGTTCGGGTTTTCCTGTCAATGCAGTGGACTGGGTACCTATATTTGGCTTGTCGGGACTCGGTATGCACTGTAGTCATGTATTTTGTCTCGTCGTTGTTATGTTTCACCGGTTCTCCTGACACCGTTACGTTATTGTGTCGCCAGTGGGGGTGCTCCAGGAGCTGTACAAGTTCCAGCCGGGCACGTTCGAGGGAGCGGGCCTCCTGGAGCTATCACGGTCCGACTAGTCAGCCGACATCCGGCCCTCGTCTCCACTGGCGGCGGTGAGGTGCGACATTATGGTGTCGCCAGTGTTCGTTGTTGTAAGTCGGTCATCATCATCATCCAATGGACGATGTAATTCATCTCATTTTGTTATAATATCGCACAGGGTATTGTGCGCAAATAAATATCATGGATACGTGAGCATGCGACTTAGTGTTGATCAATGCGACGTCGTACACAACTATTTCCATCCGTGATTTAAAAACGTTTGAAGTTAGTTCAACTGAGGCCTTCACTCGCTCGAGAGTCGAGAGCATTCGTTCAACACTTGCGAGGACCCGGATTATAGCTTCAGTAGCCCACCGCTATTTGTATCAAACGATCTGCATGATAATTGCGTGACCCTGCCAATCTGCTACCGGGTTCGTTGCACTCGTCCAGGCCTTTCATATTCCGTCGATATGTAACATGTTGACACGGTTAACCTGACCCGACATTCAACTGTTAAATCAGTCCCCAAATTTACGCGATAAGGAGCTTTCGTCATTCCAACTCTTAAATTTGCTTGAGAATCTGAGGAACAGCAGAGAATCTCCTTTCATCCGTCGCTCATTTCAGTGCACGGCATTCAACTGACTGGCCCTTTCCAGGAGAATGCACGCGTGATCTAACAGTTTCGGTGCTTATTCTCATTCACTACAGCCTACCCCGCCGTCCGTCCCGTCGCATAGTTACATTCCATCACGTCCACTTTCTTATCTCGTCCGTTTTCCTCTCAGACGCGTTCGTTGTGCACATTCTCATGTATTGGTCAGCCCGGACTCGCCCCAGGGCCCGAACATTTACAGCCAAAACCGACAGTCAGGTCACTTCACAAGGAACGCTGTCGTAAATATGTACGGCAGGGAATATTTCCTTTACACCCAGCTCGGTTATAATATTTTCAAAGTAACGTCGCATCATATGAACAAGGATAAATAAATCAATTCTATATCTACAACACCAACTGGGGGAACAGCAGAAGCTGGTCGTCCAGCTGAGCGTCGAGGGGCTCGTCGTCGAAGATGGACCAGGGTGTCGGGGAGTGTTGGTCCTCCATCTTGCAGAGGTCGTCCATGTGGGGTTTCACGTCCAGTTCGAGCGACTCGGGGGCGGGGACGCGCGGCGAGCCGGGCACGGCGCCGTCCGAGCTGCTCGCCGGAGAGTCGGGCGAGTCGGGCGAGTCGGACTCCTCGAGCAGTGCGAGCAGCGCCTGCGCCGGGTCCTCGGTCACCGTATCATGGCTGGGCTCCAGCTCTTCTGCTGCGGTCCCCACCAGAGCAGCGCCGGCGGCGGACGCGTCCCCTCGCGCCGGCTCTTCGCCGCCGAATATCGAGCGACTGATGAGCTCGAGCAGATCAGCGTGTTGGTCACTGTCGCTGCCAGTGCCACCTGGAAGCCTGCCCAGCTGAGCAGGCTGAGAGCCAGCAGCCCGCCACCGCCCTCCCCGACTCCTGTCCCTTCTGCTGAGGGCCACTAATGAGTGCTGCAGACTCAACGGAGGGGGGGTGGGGGCGGCCGCGCCGGCCGGTTCCAGCCGCTGCAGTAGCAGCGCGTTCTGCTGGCTCAGCAGCTCGTTCTGCTTCTGCAGGAAGGCGTTTTGTTGGAGTAGCTTGTCGTTCTGCCGGGAGGAGAGCGGGCGAGTTAGAACGGGAATCGGCAGAGGGGACGGCAAACAGCCACTGCGTCCCGGCCCGCATGTAAAGCGATAGCCCTTACAATCAGGCACCAGTATGTAAATCACGTAGCAAGTCCGCAATTCCTGCTGACGAGCGACTTGTCAGTGCTGACCTAAGCAATGATTAGGTCGTGCGGATCGATACAACACGACACGAGATAACGAGATAAAGAGTTCGCGACTTTCTGCACGACGGACACTGAAACGCGCTCCCCAAACAATCACGTTAAAAATTGCCGTCGAGCAAAGCAACGGGAATGGGTGAAAAACTCTCCTTACCAATGCCAGTTAATCCCCGCGGCATGGTGTACTGTATTTACCTACCGCGCCAGCCGACCCCCCTCCCCCCCCCCCCCGCGTGCGGTACCGGAGAGGGCGCCCGGTGCTCACCTGACGCTCCAGACTGGTGACTCTGCTCTCCAGCAGGTCCATCTGCAGCTTCTTACGGTCCCGGGCCGTCTGAGCTGCTACTCGGTTCTTCAGTTTTCTGTAGAGAGAAACCGTAGTCATTAATATTGCACACCATATGGTCCACCAACGACCATATGGTGTGCAAGGGTGGTTACATAACGCAGGCGACACGCTATCGGTGGATTAAAGCTCCTGCATAATCTTTGTGACGTCACTGTTCGGTGTTTGCAGAATCTGCAGCTGACTGCAACAGGCATAAGGTTCAAATCCAGGGAAAACATGCAGCTATATGGTTGCCGGAAATTACTGATAATTTGAATTGACGTTACTGCAGCGCTGGGCGTTAACCGCCCGCGTACTCACCTCCTCTGGTTTTTCTGGTCGGCGGTGAGGTGGTCGAGCCTCTGCCGTTTCTTCGGCGGGCTCGGCATGATCCCCGACAGCGCCGGGGTGGTGGTGGTGGTGGTGACGGCATTCTCCGCCGGTCTGCTGGTGTACACCCGCTTCAGCACGGTCCGCACAACGGCCGGCGACACGGTGGTGGTCGGCGTGGCCTGCAGCACCCGGGTCTGCGGGCCGCGGCCGGCCGACGACGGCGGCGAGCCCACCGTCACCACCCGGACCGTGCGCGGCGCGCCGGCCAGCGCCGACGCCTTCGAGACACCGTGGTTGGCCGGCGTGATGATGATCTTTGTTGTCATGACGCTAGCTGCCCGCGCTGCGCAGGCTCACAGTGGACTGACCCCTCTGCTCCGCCTCTCGACTGTCCGCTCTCTACTCCTCTGCACCATGCCGCGGCGGCCGACCTGCGCTCCCGGAGCCTGCGGTCACACTGCGGCCGAGCGGCGGCTGGCGCAACACCGGCGTGTCGCTCTCCGATTGGTCGGCCGGCCGCTGACGTCAACGCCGCCAGCGCCGGCCGCCGTGGAGCCCGCCGATTGGTCGCCGCCGGCGTCGTCAGCAAAGTCCCGGATGTATGGTGCGTCATCGAGCGTCAGCCGTCATCGTCGGAGCGCCGCAGGTCTCCAAAACAAAACATCACCACTGCTACTGGGCGGGGCCCAAACATTGGCAAATGGCACGGGTCCGTGCGAAAATTGTTCCACTTCCAGTATGTCCTCAAACCAGCGTTCCCGACAAAGCACAATCGCCTGTTTCCCGCATATACTGCGACCAATGACCTGCTGTTTGTTTACATTTGATGACCCCGTCTCCCTTCCCACGTGTTCGGCTCTCAGGCTTCCGACGGGGATACCCCGCGACCTTTTATCAGTGCGCGCGTTCAGGCTAGGCCACATTCGAATCGTTCGGAACGGCAGAAGGTTTCTGGGATAGATATGTCGAACGCTCGCTCCAATGAGCCTGTTCTCGAAATTTCCCGAGCCGGGTTTACCGGGCCGAGCGCCCGGTGTACATACCAGCGATTGATAAACGTCCGGCGCGGGGCTGTCCGACCTAAACACTCAACTGTGACCACATTTACATTAATGTTATCAAAACATAGGACATCAGCTGCTCGTGCTGGCACTGATGAGTGATGACTACATCCAACTAAATCAATACCCTGGCCATTTGGCCTTGGCATGATCGATTAACTCCCAGCGTAGCTAACACATTTGCCGTACCAGCAAAGTTTTGACAGGCCGGCCCAACACCGCATATCTTCAGGAATCCCCTCCCACTGCGTATGCTCCCTGTTTTCCGGGCCGGTTGGCCGCCGACCACAATACAAACATATGGGGCACTGGCCAGGGTTTCTCCCAAGAGATAACAGTTCAGTGTGACAATAAGGATGACCAGAGGGTGGCCTTAATGCCGCGTTAACGCCATGCCACAGTCCCCTAGCCAGTGCTCTTCAGTTCACTTCGCAGTCGTATGCTGTGGTCCAGTCTAATTCATACATGTTATATGTATGTAAAAGATGACATAGCTATGTCAGCGCGCCTTGAAACAAAATTAAATTTTCGATGGGTAAATCTTTATGGCTCACCCTGCATACCAACAGAGCTCATACACAGAATTTATACCTGCCGCGGCGTTTTAACATAACCTGTCGCGTAAACAGTCCTATTCGGACAAATCCACATGACGCCGTCGTATCTTACTTCAGTAACTCTCCAAGAGTTAGATATTTGTGCGATGATTCAGCAAATAATCCAATCAATAGCAAATGAAAACTAAAGAAAAACAATGAAGCATAAGGTGGACATTCTATTCAATTCACGTTCACAACAGAGCGGTAGCGGCGACGGTAACTAGCACAGCCTATGGACTCGGGCGGGCGCGCGGTGTGTGTTAGGTATACTCTCTCTCTCTCTCTCAGCGCGGATCGTGCGGCAGTTTGAAGCCGACCATGGCGGCCGTGTCTGCCGTGGTGCGCTCGCCGCCGCCCTTGTAGGTCTGCAGCAGCAGCTGGTGCCGCCGCCGGCTCGACAGATAGCTGTGGTAGAGGGCGCCCAGGTGGGCCAGCTCGTCCCGCGCGCGGCAGTGCTCCTCGCCAGTCACCTGAAAACGGCGCCAAACTCGGTCAGTGACTCAGCTTTCAACGTTACTGATCACGGCGAACTTTTGCCCACGCTTTTTTAAACTTAACAATTGCAACACCGATATCCAATACTGGACAAATCAATGCAAGTAGCACCGAGAAACCTTCCATCGTCACATCTCGGCCCACAGCTATTGATATGAACGCAGGGCGTGACGTTTTGACGTACCTACGTTATGTGAAGTGAAATATCCCTCAACGCGCTTCGACAGGTCGAGAAAGAAAACAGCCAGACTGCTTCAGATGGCGCTCACAGGCCACGGCTCAGCTATGCTCCAGTGTCACCATTAATTACTTGACGCTGGTGCTGTTTTGGTCGCCGTTTTTTATCAGCTGGCTGCCAGCTTCTTGGCATTTATCGGCTTCTCACTGGTCGATTTCACGTGGTCTGTGCGGTTCACTAATGAAAGGCTAATAAACGCCAGCGCGGAACTTCCATACATGGCAAAACCGGCAGCATACTGATGAAAAACGGCACCGAATAGCGCTCCTATTGTAATGTTCCAGTATGACCAATGGTAAGCCATGTGCTCCGGAATGACCACCGGTAACCCATGTGCTCCGGAATGACCACCGGTAAACCGTGTGCTCCGGAATGACCACCGGTAACCCATGTGCTCCGGAATGACCACCGGTAACCCATGAGCTCCGGAATGACCACCGGTAAACCGTATGTTCCAGTATGGTCACCAGTTAACCGAGTGCTCCAGTATGATTTCCGGTTAGCTATGCGTTGCAGCGGTCAAGAACACCTCAAATGATCTAACCGAAGCCCCACATACTGATGAGTGACGATCCTCTTTATAGAGGATATGTTTGATATGTTCATAAATAA